>NC_049219.1:68639-69194 GCF_013347855.1 Anguilla anguilla | reverse complement strand
TTTTTTTTTTGCTATTTCATTGTGTAGGCATGTTCTGCACTAGCCTATTTGTAGGCTCCCACTTGTGGGCTCCTCTCACACATTCGGTCACTCACTCACCTAATGGCTGTGTGACCATCAGGACAATACTTTTGTTTTATCACCAGTCTCCAGAACTGCACTTTTAAACAGGTCCACCGTAGTGCAATACTGTCATGAAAGTGTGTGTGTGCGTGTATCTCTTCCCGGCATACTAATAGTCAGTCATGTACCTCCATTCCAGTTCGGTCAGCCAAAAGATTAACAGTGGAATAATAACACCCCCCCCCTCCTCCCCAACACACACATACACACACCCAACTACCACACTCATCAGTGCTGAGGAAGAGCATGGCCATCTGTCAGGAGTTACCAACTGCGCCTGGCGCCGACCGGCAGGCCCAGCCCAGACACTCTAATTTGGCTCCTAATGGAGCTCTGAAAAACCATTATACTGGCTCTGAAGCAGACGGATAACAGGCCGGGCTGCACATGCTTACAGGGATATCAGTAATGGGAAAGGTGAACGGCAGGTAG
>NC_049219.1:10000-68139 GCF_013347855.1 Anguilla anguilla | reverse complement strand
CCTCCCTGTCCCACCACCATTGCCCACGCGGCGTGCCCCCACACACTACGGCACCCTCGAGTCCATTCCTCCTGTAGTCCCGCACCATGTATCTTTTCACTGCTGCCCAGGCCACTCTCTTTACCTCCTCTGGTGTCAGGTCCTTGTCCTGTAGCAGTCGAAGGTTTCTTGTCGTCCACAAAGCGTCCTTTCCGCAGTTTAAAACTTGCCACACCGGCCTCCACTTTTCTGTTTTTAAAAGGTGTCCATCACCGTATAAAATCATGTGGCACTTCAGTCTTTCTTTAAAACCCATCAGTTTCACCAGAGGGGTGAGTTTGTTCCAGAGGGCCTGGGCTGTGCAGCAGTCCCACAGCAGGTGCCGTACAGTCTCTTCATGTGTGCATCCCGTCTGGGGGCACACCGCAGTCCTCATCATCCTTCGGGCGGTCATAACTTGCCGGACAGGGAGAATTTTGTGTGCCGCCAGCCAGGCCAGGTCCTTATGACGATTCAGCAGGTCCGGGTGGGCCACCGCCTTCCACACTTCTTCTGCTTGACCTAGTGCCAGCCCCCTCACTGCACACGTATCGTCCCTGCCGTGCACAAAAGAGAGCATGTTATGGTATGAGGATAGAGTCTCAGCCCCCTCCCCTTCCAACCCACTCACTGCTAAAAACTTTTTAAAAGGCTGATAAAACACTGGCATGTCAAAGGCCACCGGTTGAGTTTGGTTTGTTTTTAAAATCCCCAACCTTCTCAAAAAGCCCCCAATAAAAAACCGTACGAAACATGAAGCCTTATTTTCTGAATTCACACACAAAGATACATGAAGGGCCACAAACTGGCACATTAAAATCCTATTAAAATCCGGCACTCCCTTTCCCCCTTTACCCCGCTCCTTTTTCACCCACACCCTTTGCAGCCTTTCCCATCCCCCGCCCCAGAAAACACGAAAAACTAAAAAGTCCAGACGGGCCAACACAGAACGAGATGGGACAAACACTACTCCGAAAAATAAAAGCAATGGTAAAAAGACGGATTTTAAAATCAAAACCTTCCCTTCGTACGTCAAATACCTAAAACTCCAGAACTGCAATTTCTTTTTAACTTTCATTAAAACGTCCTCCCAATTTTTCCCGCCCAACCCTTCTTTGTCAAATCTCACACCTAACACCTTCATATCCTTGTCGTCAGTTTTTATAGGAAGACTTTGCAATTCCCTTTGTGTCCATTCTCCATACACTTTTAAAACCGTTTTATCTTTATTCAGTCTTGCCCCCGAGGCCTGCCCAAAAAACTCTGTTAAATCTAAAACCCTGGCGACCGAAACCGCGTCCGAAGCTAAAACTGTGACATCATCCATATAGAGGATGCACCTGGCCTCCCTCCCCCCACTACCCGGTATTTTTACCCCCGAAATCCAGGTGTCCCTTCTCAAGATCTGTGCCAGCGGCTCAACGCAACAAACGAACAGTAGCGGGGATAAAGGACACCCCTGCCGGACGCCACAGTTCACTGCCACTGTTTTTGATAAACGCCCATTTACCAGGATCTTGCTCCTTACCTCCGTATACAGGAGCCCCACCCGAGCTAAAAAACCCTCAGGAAACCCCATTTTTCGCAGTACATGAAACATGTACTGGTGCGAGACCCGATCGTATGCTTTCTCAAAGTCTAAATTTAATTTTAACATTCACGGCTTTGAATGCTACGTCACCAACACAAAAACACCCAACAATCACTCTCCCTGGAATTACTTCCGTTACATTACATTACATTCATTTGGCAGACGCTTTTATCCAAAGCGACGTACAAGAAGTGCATTTTCATGATCGTAGACAACTGCTGAACACGGGTTCAGTAAGGTACAATTACTTATTTTGTACAACTATTTCTAGCTGAGAACAATGAACACTATCCTGGTCTAACATCTGCAAAGCCAAACTAGGCAGAAGATTAAGCTAGAGTATTAGGACAAATACAGTTTACCAAGAAGTGCAGGGATGGGGCAACATGTAACAAGTGACAAGGAAAAAGGGGTTTTTTTTTTTTTTTTTTTTTTTTTTAATATATATATATACACAGCATGGTGGTGGTTATTCTAGGTATAGTCTGAAGAGATGAGTCTTCAGGCCACGGCGGAAGATGGATAGTGAGGGGGAGGTTCGGAGAGGGACGGGGAGTTCGTTCCACCACTGGGGAGCTAGGGTGGAGAAGCTCTGTGATCCCTTTGGGCGGGTGGGAGGGGAACCCTGTTACCTCCACCCGACTACTGTTCACTAAAAAAGCTACCCCATCTGCTCTATTTTCATTTGATCCGCTCCACAAGGAGGGCCCATGTCCCCACTTTTCTTCCCACATTTTGTACGATTGCCTAAAAGGCAAGCCGAACTCCTGTAGACAAATTATGTCGGCTTTTATTTTTGCCAAATGGGATATCACCATCTGCGCCTTTATTTCAGTCTTCATGCTTCTTATATTCACAGACGCCACCGTCAGTGTTTCCTGCATTGGATTAAAAATTAAAAAAACACACTGTACACATATATGCAACATTTTGCAAAACACCACACACTCCATTTATTTCCCTTTCGTCCTCCCGCCTCCACTACCTTCCCCGTGTGTGATGTTATCTTGCAAGACCTCCTCCTCCTGAAAGGGTTCTTTATTTGGGGGCATCTGCGGGAAAGACGGGGGCGACTCCGGGGACCCCTCCTCGGATAGGTCCCCCATCAATCCCCACCGCTCCCGAAAACCCCCCCTCCCGCTCTTTCCGCCTCCGAGCCTCTCTATTTCCTCTGCTAATCTCTTCATCCCTCCCACATTTTTGCCCCCTGACTCCATGTCGTCCGACTCCGCCTCCTCTCCTGCCTCCCGAACCTTCATCTCACTTTCACTCATTATGGGGAACAGATCTCCCCACTCTCACTCAGATACCCCTTCCCTCTCCAGTGAGCCCTCCCTTTCTCTTCTCTTTACTGACTCCTGGCCCTCCACACACTGTGGAGCTTCCTTCTCCACACACTCCTGAGTTTCCTTTCCTTTCCCCTCCTTCACTTCCTCCTTTCCTTTCCTCTTCTCCTCCTCCAAAATGCCCTTTGCCCTTTCTCTCACCCCCTCCTGAAACACTTTCTTTCCCCCTTCTACCACCTTTCTCTTCACCCCCACCTGATCTCCCCCTTGTGTTATATCCTCCTCATCTTCCATCTCTCCCTCCTGAGCTTTTCCGTTCCTTTTTCTCAGGATTCTCCCCGTTCTCTCCTTCCTGAGACTCCCCCTTCTCTCCCTCCTTCGTTTCCTCCTTCTCTCCCTCCTGGGTCTCCCCCTTCTCTGTCTCCTTCTGAGCTTCCTGTGGCTCCCTCTCATATTTGTCCCCCGACCCCGCTCGCTCACCCTTCTCCTCCTGAATTTTCTCCTCTTCCCTTTGAGCCTGAGCTCTAACCCTACCCATTCTTGCTCGGTTCGCAAAAGAATCTGGACAATCCCGAAACAGATGTAAGGACTTACCGCACAAATTACACTTTCTGCCATTTGGGCACACCCCCGCCAGGTGCCCCACCTCCCTACATTTAGCGCATACCACAGCATGACACCCCTCCACCAAATGTCCATACTCTCCACACTTCCTACATAATTTTGGTTGTCCATTATAGTCAACTAACCCCCTATTTTCTCCTAAAACAATCATTGAAGGCAAATGCCTATACCCTCCGTATCCTTTGGAGTCTCACAGGGATTCTCCAGCTCCCTGTCCACACCCCATCCACATCCATCACCTTCACAGGCCGCCCTCTTACCACACAAAATCTACCTAACCATGTAACCAAATCCTCCTCCACAATCATTTCATTATACAAACGAAGTACCACCACCTTCATCGAATCATCGCTCAACTTTTCAAGTGCAAACATCTCCAATTGTTCTTTTACATTTTCAAATTTTGCCCAAAAGGACTTCACCAAAGCCTCACCCTTGAAACTTAAATCAAACCCTTTACCCTGTGGCAACACAATCAAACAATTTATCTCTGCTGCAGTGAAACCCAAAAACCCTTAACAAATTTCCGTAAAAAATCAAGCCTAGAACACTCTAACAATTTACCATCTTTTTCTTTAAGATTAAAGCGAACACAGCAATGCCGCGGAACACCAACTCGAGCAGCCGCCATCCCGCGACACGCGTGAACCAAACAGGAACCTGAACAAAGAAACAAACAAATCCAAACCAAACTAACCGCTCCAAAATTCAAAAAAATTTGGCCACGCCCCAAAGGGGCTTACCTCCAATGAAACCCCACTTCTCTCCACACCAGTCCTCCCGCGAAACCTGTAAAACCAAAACCAGAGAAAAAAACACACAAAATTTATACAATTTATTGAACACAGCCAATAGTAATCAGCACACACTTCACCAGCAAAGACCAAAAATGGTATCTCTCCTGCCAGGTAAGTATGAGTTGTGCACCTCTCGGAATCTGTCCCTGCGCCACGCCGTGACTTTCACATACGTGGGTAGCACACCGTTCCAGTTGCGCAGCTCTCCAAGGCGCACAATGACGGCGAGCAAACTGTCCGATCTCACTACCTGTGACAGAATGCTGGCGCTCCTTAATATTTATACTATTACATAAAAATGCAACTTAAAAAAAAAAAAAAAAAATATATATATATATATATATATATTTCCTTCTGTGCCTCGCAGTAGCCTACACATTCTCAGAAGCATCCATACAGGACAGAGCGAGTGGTAAACGGAATTCCCCTACGCAGCATTCCCTGGTGAGAGGCCATTAACATTAGTTCTTCCTTCTTTTTCATCGAGTATGCACACACGTAATTCGCAAATGAACACATGGGGAACGCAAAAATGCACAGTTAAGCGAATTCCTGGGCCCCGTATCAGGACGCAGGGTTAGCCGGATAAGTGTACCGAGGAAATCCTGGCAGCCCTCGCGAATCAGGAACATGGACTGATTACAATACAATACAGTTCTTCCTGGTATTGACTCGGCGCAGTTACAGAGCAGACTCGACTCGGTAAGCCTGTTTTCTGAAATACCCCCCTTCTCTCTCATTCTGAAACAACAAAAACGAAAAACGCTTTTGACAGAAACCGAAGCGTGCTGACGCCATTAGCTTTGAACTGTGGCTGGATATCTAAGACACGTTGATGTTTTATTTTACTTTGCACAGTTCGGGTATTCCAGCTTAAATCGTGTGAGAGATCACCCCCTAGTGTGACAACGCAAAAAAAAAAAAAGAAATATGTAATACATGCTTACTGCACTTGGTATTCCCAGGCGGTCTCCCATCCAAGTACTAACCAGGCCCGACCCTGCTTAGCTTCCGAGATCAGACGATATCGGGCGTTTTCTTTTTTTTTCTCTTTTTTTTTTTTTTTTTTTTTTTTAATTAATTTTCCAATTCACAAATTTACATTTCTGTTGTTTCTTTTTTATACATTTTCATAACAACACAACAAATATTTACACATTTACATTTACTTAACATTCACATTCTTATTATTTTATTTACATTATTTACATTCACCAAAGCCCCAAACAGGTTAAATTGGCTTTTTACCAATTGAATACAATTTCTTTCCTCTCCCCTTCATAAATCAATTTATTTCCACTAACAAAAAACTCTTATTTCTTTACTACCGTATTTACAGATTAGCTCTACATCTCTTTTCATTACTGATTTGAATAAACACTCCACATTTACTTTCTTTCCTTCAAAATGTGCATAATTCCTTCTATATACAATGGCTAGTCTGGCGTGACTTAAAACAAAATTGATTAAACAAAAATTAACCGTTTTACTTTTTTCAAAAACCCCAAATAAAAGTAACTTCCTCCACCCATCCTCCAAGTCTAATTTCACAGACCAGTTTTCTCAACAGTTTCTTTAAAAAATCAAAGAAATCAACTAAATCATTGCAGTCTAAAAAGTAGTGTAAAAAACTCTCATGACCACCGCTACATACGTCGCACATTGCATTCACCTCATTGTTTATCTTATTTAATACCACATTTGTGTATATTCTGTTGTGTTTTATTAGGAAGTCATTGTTCTCGCATTCTATACTATTATATTTTATATTGCTATTTGACCATATTTTCTTTACATCCATGTCTTCGAATACTTTTCTCCACACTCTCTCTGCTGCTGGTTCTTTTATTACATCCACTATCAACCAGCCGTACACTTTCTTCACACTCATACTCCCCATGTTACATTTCTTTTCATTATCTAGCATGTATATCTCTGGCATACATTCTTTTCTTTTTACTATGCATTCTTTTTCAATACTTCTTGTCCAATTTTTTGATATACTTAATTTAATTTTCTCATATTTTGTTAACCTTTTCTCTTTTTTCCATCCCATCTGTTTCTCTTACTGCATCATAAATGCAGTTTTCTTTGAGGAACCCAGGGATCACTTCATACATTATGTCTTTTACTTGCTTTATTCCATTCTCAATGAATTTTGGTTCATATAGTGTTTTGTTGTTGTACTTGAATGCTTCGTTTAAGAACAAAGGTAGGTTCGCAAACGATTGTAGGTCTACACATTCATACTGTAATTTTGGCAGGATCCTTCTCCACGCCTCCAGTACCTCTCTATAAAATTCAGGTATTCCACCAGTCATTGATTGCTTAAACCCCATATACCATCCATTATCCCCTATTCCTCCCACATCGTTAATATATTTTTTCAGAAATTCTTTCCACCCATACTCCTGTGTTCCCACTATATATTTTTGCACAGTTTTTATTCTTAGTGCATTCTTCCTTGTTTCAAGGTCCACTAGTTTTAACCCTCCATCCCACATCCTCCCTACTAGTGTTTTTTGTGCGATTTTCACCCCCTTCCCTTCCCATATAAAGTCACATACTATTCTATTTAACTCATTCATTACCCACTCTGGCATTTCAATTACATTCATCACATATACACATACCGAGAACAACAAACTGTTCACTACAGTTACCTTGCCTTTTAATTTTAACTTCCTTACCTTCCATGTTGTACATATCGCTCTTATTTTATTAATCACCCCTGTCCATGTCTCGTCTCTCGCCTCTTTACTTTTTACACCTAGATGTACTCCCAACACCTTGATGTATTTCTTTTCCACTCTTAATCCTACCTCCGCTCTCTCTACTTCTCCTATATACATTATTTCAGATTTTTCTTTATTTATTTTTGCTCCTGATGCTTTCCCGTACTTCCCAATTAATTCTAGAACCCTTTTAACACTCCCACCATCTCTTACCGTAATTGTTGTATCGTCTGCGTATTGATTTATGACACATGTCCCCCCATATGGTAATTTGATTCCTCTTATCCCTTTGTCTTTCTTAATTAGTGTGGCTAGTGGCTCTGCTGTGATTGCATACAATAATGCTGATAGTGGACATCCCTGTCTCACCGATCTCCCCACCTTGAATTTATCTGTTAAGACTCCATTTATTTTTACACAACTCTTTGCATTTCCATATAATCTCCTCACCCATCCCACCATTTTTCCACCAAACCCAAAATTTTCTAGTACTCTATATAAAAATTCGTGTTCTACTCTGTCGAATGCTTTATTCCAATCTATCCCTACAACTATTCCTCCTATTCTATCCCTCTTCATGTGTTCTATAACATCTCTGACTGTCCCTATTGTATCTGCTATATCCCTACCTGGTATACTGTAGCTTTGTGTTGTCTGTACTATCCCTCCTATCACTTTTTTCACTCTATTTGCTAGTGTCTTAGTTAATATTTTGTAATCGACGTTTAGTAAGCTGATTGGTCTAAAATTTTCTAAGTCTAAATTGCTTCCCTTTTTCTTATATACTATTGCTATCACCCCTTCTACCATACTCTCTTTCACTAACCCTGTTCTCTCCATTTCCTTAAATACCTCCACTAAAATTGGTGCTACCTCATTTTTATATTTTTTATACCACTCTATCCCTATCCCATCACTCCCTGGACTTTTCCCACTTGCCATCCCCTCTATCGCTATCAATACCTCTTTCACGCTTATTTCTCTATCACACCACTCTCTCTCTTCTACGCTTAACTTTTTCTCTGCACCTTCTAACACTTCACCTACACTACCCTCATCTATTCCTCCCTTCTTATATAATTCTTCATAGAATTCCTGCACCCTCTCCAGTATCTCCACATAATCTTCTGTTTTCTCTCCATTCTTTTTATTTATTTCATGTATATATATTTTGTTCTGCCTCCTCCTTTCTAGTCCTAAAAAATATTTTGTACATTTCTCCCCCTGTAATGCGTACCTTGCTTTACTTCTGAGAATTGCACCTCTGCATTTCTCCCTCTCGTACTTTTCTAATTCCGTCTTTATCTCTATGTATTTCTCTATATTATACTCTTCTTCTTCTTCTGTCCTAGTTAACTCTACTTCCAATCTTTCTCTCAACTCCTTCTCTTCTTTCCTCATCTTTTCTTTCCTTTTCTTGCTGTATCTAATACTAATGGATTTTATTTTATTTTTCATCCACTCCCATCTTTCCCCTATACTCTCGTTTAAACTAGCTTTCTCTTTTTGCGCTTCTCTTCTTGCACTCTCTCTATCTAAAATCTCTTTAATCTGTTGCTCATATTCTTCTTCTTCTATATATCCTGCATTTAATATCCAGATCCCTCCCCTTGTCTCCTCCCGCCCTATCTTAACTGTAAACCTAACCCGTCGTGATCACTAAAGCTATTTCCCTGGTGTCTAACTTTTTCTATATATCTGATAATTTCCCCCTGTACTAACACTAAATCTATTCTACTCTGTTTTAATGTCCCTTCTCTCATCTGCCTTCTAGTGTATTCTCTTTTTTCTGGATTGTCATATCTCCATACGTCTATCAACTCTTGATTTTTCCCATCTAAATTCTACCCCTTCACCTACATCTAACCTACTGCATTTAATATTAAAATCACCTACTATTATACTCCTCCCTATCACTAAGCCTTTCAATTCCTCTATTATACTCCTTTTATCTATTTCTATATTTGGTACATATATATTTATTAATCTAAATTCTATCTTTTTATATTCGAAATCTATTACTATTATTCTCCCTGTCCTATCCTTATACACTTCTTTTACATTTTCTACACATCCTTTTTTAATCAAAATCGCAACTCCCCTTGCATTTGTATCCCCGTTATTGTAATAAATTTCCCCTTTCCATGCTTTTTTCATCTCGCTCACCTTGCTTTCATCCCAGTTCGTTTCTTGAATACATATAATATCACTTCTGTATGTATATAACAGCGCTTTCATTTTTTCCCCATTTCTCAACCCGTTAATATTTACAGAAGTGACTGTGATCATGAGAGCAAACCAAAGAAGGTAAACATTTAAACCAATCATTATATACAAAAATCACATACCAACTCGCAGTCCTTTCTTTCTTTCTTCTCTTGCTTTCTCTTTGTCCGCCTTTCTCTTTTTTGCAGCCAGTTTTTTGGATATAGTTGTTTCTTCTCCTGGTCGTTTTTCTTTCATGTCCTCTCTCATCCTCATTTTTTGTTCTTTGAATCTGCAGTTCGCCGTTTTCTTCTCTCGTCTCTGTGTCGCCACCCTTCTGTTAAAACTGTCTTCATCGTCATCTTCTCTTTCTCCGCTTTCCTCGCTTTCTCCCATTTGTTCCATCTCTTCCTCTTCATCACCATCTCCTTCTCCGTCCTCACTGTTGCCGTCTGTCTCATATCTACGTTCCATTTCGCTGTCAAGTTCTGCGTCTTTATTTTTCACCTCTTGTGCGTCGTTTTCCATTCCGTCGGCTGAATGTCCGTCCCGGTGTTCTTTCTCTGTCTTTTCGTGGCCGTCTTCTCTTTGCTCTCCTCTTTCTCCTCTTCTCTTTCTGCCCCGCTCCGTTTCTCGCACTCTCTGGCGTAGTGCCCCTTCTCTCCGCATTTGAAACATTTAAAATCCGGGCAGTCTCTGAATATGTGTCCCGGTTGTATGCATAGTCTGCAAACCCTTATTTGTCGATCATGAATCACACTAAAGTATTCCGATCCCCTCAGCGTCTCAAACTTCGTAGAATAAGGAAGCGAGCGCACCTGCTCGTTGAAGCGCACTTTTAAAAACCTTGTACCGTCCGCAATGTCGGTTCCGGGCCATTTTCTCCGTTTAATCGTCGATAGAGGCTTCACCCCCCACTCTTCTAATTTCGCTATTTTTTTGCTGTCCTCTAAATAGACAGGTAGGTTGATAAACGAGACTACCATGTCTTTATTAACAATGTCTCTCGCGAACACCATCGCTCCTTTAACTTTTAACCCGTCCATTAATTTTTGTTTTGCTTCGTCGAGTCTCATCGTTATTTCGTAAGTTCTTGCTCCTCTCACTCGGCAGCCTGTTACTTCTCCGCACTCTTTCTTCACTTCTCTTAGTATGTCCATCATGGAAATTTCCCCCGTTCCTTCCACTTCCACTTCCACCGTCAGCTCTCTGTTATATTTCCTCCTCTCTTCTCCTTGGATTTCTCCGTTTCTTTGATGTTCTCCGTCTTTCCTTTTATTAATTCCGTGTCCACTTTCATTATCGGTGTTCTTTCCTTCGTCATGCACATTTTGTCCGTCCGTTTCTCCACATCCTTCTTCTCTTTCGTTCATTTTTTCCGTAATTCTTCTCGTAGTCCTTTGTTGTTCAGAGTTCGTCGCCATTATATCCATCCGATACGTTTAACTTACAAAACAGACCCCCAAACAGCAACTGCTGCTGGGGGTTGACGAAAACAAATTATAAAACGGACACTTAGACAAACTGAGATTGCACAGAATAATAAAATAAACCGACTTAAAAGACAAACACAAATGCACAGAACAAACTTTTTGAACTTCTTCCAACGCACTTCCTGGGGCAAACCAATCGGGCGTTTTCAGGGTGGTGTGGCCGTAAGCGAAGAAAGTCGCAGCCAAAGCCGTTTAAATAGTTGCCGTCATGGCAAGCCCTCCTAACATTCAATAGCCTCGCTCCACTATCCGTAATTGCATTTCAGTTATCGACAAACTCATTTGAATCGGGCGAAATTACAATGTTACTAGTCAGAATGACAATTCAAGATAACTGCAATTTGAAACTGACGAGTAAGAAGGATGTGAATCAAGACATCTGAAAACATGCTTTCACTTGTCACAATAACTTTAAAGATATCCATAATGACATCACAAGTATGGCCATTCGAATCGTCGCACATACCGAATGATCAGCTATTTATGACGTCTGTAATTCCGTTTTGGCTAGTGAAAATGGTATTTTCATATATCTGAATTTGAATTATTCCTAGTTAAATCCGCTGTGCCTGACGTGACTGCGATGCCAGGCTTCGCAATGTACATTGGGCTTCTGCTTACAGATTGAACTGGCTATGTTAATGGCTCGGGGTAGCTGATTCTTTATGAGAATTGAACATTGTCGGACGTACGTTCTGTAGTGCTTGCGACGACCTTTGGCATACACTTATTGCACGTCGCTTTGGGTAAAAGGGCTTGCCTGATAAAATATTGGAAAAATGTATGCAAATGTAATGTTTTGCAAACCTTGTGCGATCACTTATGGCTTTACAAATGGCAGTAGCCGCCCCCTCTGAAAAAAGTAAGAAAATGCTACGGAGTGGAAAGAGATTGGGCGAAACAGTCATCGTGTTGTTTTAGACAGGGAAGTCAACAGCTCGTTTCTCGCACCGGCCGCAGCATTGAAAACCCTGACGAAGTCGCGTCACCCTGGTTAAATGAGTTACACTCACTTGCAATTTAAAAATGCGGGCAACCCATTAAATTTTAAAAGGACTTGCCATATGCTGTTGCAATGCGACAGACATGCAGCAAAGTTGTTTCCGTGGATTTTACGCACTTTTCTTACATTTACGCCCGCTTCACGGTCTATAGGCGCCGCGGTGCCATCGAGTACATTCTACTTTCTCACAGCAACATCAGGGGAGAGCGCGAACGCAGTCCCCCACTAGCAGAAATTATGCGGTCAAGATTCCCACATTTGGGGAATTCGCAGGGGTCAGCATGACCGAAGTGCAATGGCCGAGCCTCGCCCTGGGTGAACCACCTTTTCCTTTTCCTTTACAAAATAATTTATTAAATCAATACAATTATCTTACAACACAACAGACATTCAGCATTTCACAGAAAACATTCCATACAAACTATCCAGTACAAAAAAACATTCATCCTGGGTCTTTTCCATTAACGGCAACACTTCCCCCTTAAAAACAAATCCAGACCCCACCCCTTTCCCTTTAAAAAGAATTTATACAACCAACACACCCCTAAAAACAAACCAACATAAAATACCCAACTACCCAAACAAACTACTAAAAGCATACAAAAAAACCCATACAAATGATGCCCACTAACATTTCCTTCCCCATGACAATAAAATTTACAACACAATACAATACTTAAAAACAACGAGGATACTAAAACAGCTTTTGTACAGGGCAGCGGTGTACCCTCTAAACAACATGCCTTCACTCCATCTCTACTGCACCACCATAAAAAACCATGACCTGGTCAGGCTGATCCTCCCTGTCCCATTATCATCGTCCATGCTGCATGCCCCCACCTGACCCTGGCCCATTCCAGTCCTTTCCTTCTTCGGTCCCGGCACATGTAGTCCTTCAGGGTAGCAAACGCCACTCCCTTCACTGCTTCCGGTGGCATGGCTCTGCCCTCCCTTGCACACACATTCCGTGCAACCCATCTCGCCTCCTTGATGCAGTTTATCGCCATCCAGAGTGACCTCCACCTTTGTCCATTTCTAGGTTTGTCTGCACCGTACAATGCCGTCTGGCTTTTAACTGCTGAAGCAGTCCCAATTATTCCTTTTAGTAGTGTTCCACAGAGGCTCCATAGAGCCTTTGCTGCCTTGCAGTTCCACAAGCAGTGCCAGACTGTCTCTTCTTGCCCACACCTGTGCCAAGGGCACACCCCTGAGGGTGACAATCTTTGGGCATGCAGCACACCTTGCACTGGGAGGCCCCCATGTGCCACCTGCCAGGCCAGGTCTTTATGGCGATGCAGCAGATCTGGGTGGGCCACCTCCTTCCATACGTCCTCTGACCGGCCTACTGCCAGTCCCCAAACTTGGCACACCGACTCCCTGTCCTGTACAAAAGATAGTAAAAGTTTGTGTTTGAGCATGGCTTCAGTTCCTACCCCCTCCAATCCCATTTTTATTAAAAACTTTTTCATTTCCTCGTAGCCCCCCACAATGTTAAAGGCTACTGGTACTGTTAACGGAACTTTCACCACCCCCAGACTTTTAAAATAAGCCCCCGTAAAAAATCTTACAAAAAACGCCGCCTTACAGGACAATGACACACACATAGACACATGTAACGCCAAAAAATGACATCACAACACAGAATAAAAGTCTAGCACCCCCTTACCCCCTTTTTCTGGCCTTTTTTTTAAAACCACCCTCTGCAGTCTTTCCCACTTCGTCCCCCATAAAAACCGAAACATCAAACGGTCCAAAGAAGACAACACAGCACGCGACGGCACAAAAATGACACCAATAAATAACAACAATGGTAAAATCGTGGCTTTTAAAATTAGGTTTTTCCCTTCAAATGTCAGTTGGCGTAATCTCCAAAACTGGAGTTTCCTTTCTACTTTCTTTAAAACTCCTTCCCAATTTCCATCCCCCAATCCTTCAGAATTAAAAAGAACCCCGAGGATTTTTACTTGGTCTGTCCTAACCGTCATGGGCATCCCACGGAGCTCCGTTTCAGTCCACGGTCCGTACAGTTTCAAGTCACACTTTTCTTTATTTAATTTTGCCCCCGATGCTCCGCTGAACCATACCGTCCTGTCAATGGTCCTGTCAATCGAGCATCGGTCTGTGCAGAAAACCGTCACATCGTCCATATACAAATTACACCGCGTCTCCTGTCCTCCGCTCCCTGGAATGCCCAGCCCAGTTATCCGGGCATCCCTTCTCAACACCTGTGCCAGTGGCTCTATACAGCACACAAACAGGAGTGGCGATAACGGACAACCCTGGCGGACCCCACAGCTTACCTTCACTGCCTTTGACAGGACCCCGTTGACCAAAATCTTGCTTTCTATGTTTGTGTACAGAAGCCCCACCCGTGCTAAGAATCCCTTCGGAAAGCCAATTTTTTCCAGTACTTTAAAAATATACTGGTGCGAGACCCAATCATACGCCTTTTCAAAATCTAAATTGAGTACAGCGAGCCGAATGTCTCTATCTCTCACGTAACAGAGGGCGTCTCTGACCAGTACGAGGCTGTCCGTGATCCTCCTGCCGGCCACAGCACAAGTTTGATCCGGGTGAATCACGTCCTCTAAAACCGTCCTCATCCTCAGGGTTAAAATCTTACTAAAAAGCTTAAAATCGAAGTTTAAAAGTGTTATAGGTCGCCAATTTTTTTAATCGTCCTCTTCTCCTTTCTTAAAAAGGAGAGAAACCACTCCTTCTCTAAAACTCCTCGGTAAAACTTTAAAATTCTCAAATTCTTTAAAAACAATTAAAAGATCAGAACCTAATAAATCCCAGAATTTTAGATAAAAAAATATTTAAAACTATCATCTAATTCGGCCCTCTCTATCCCGCCCTCCAAACTACCTGTATCCTGCACTTCCCGCTCTATAAGTTTTAGCACCTCCCCAATCCTTCCCTGATCTACCTCCTTATCCCCAAATAATTTAGAATAAAACTCCTCTGCCACCCTGAGCATGCCTTCTGTGTTCTGATTTACCACCCCATCCTCTCCCTTCAGACCCTTCATTAAAACCCTCCGTGACATTATCTTTTAAAAAAAATACCTTGTACATTTCTCTCCTTCATCTATCTCTTTCTCCTTACTCCTAAAAATAATTGATTTGCACTTATTTTCTGTTAAAATTGCCATTTCCTTTTTCACATGCTCCAGTTCTTCTTTAAAATCAAAACCCATATCCACCAGTTTTACGTATCTATTTAAGCGTTTTTGTAATCCTGCCCACACCCTCCTTTCCTTTGCCCTCTTCTCTTTACTCTTTTTAATAAAAAACTCCTTTATTCTTTCTTTGACATCCTCCCACCAATCCGCTCGAGTATTATATAAATCTTGGAGGGACTTCCAATCCGTATATTTTTCTCTAAAAGCCATCACTACCGCCTGGTCTTCCAACAAACGGCAGTTCAGCTTCCATATTCCTCTGCCTACTACTACTCCTGACTTCACAGCCAGAGAGCAGTTCAGCAGGGAATGGTCTGAATAAAACACTGGGCTCAGAGATGCTGCCAGACCTGCAAAACCCCTAGCAAAGAGGAAATCAATCCTCGATGCCCGGGATCCATCATTTGTTCTCCAGGTGAACCCCTCCTTCCCTGGATTAAGAACAGAATACAGATCACACAATTTAAAATCCATTAAAAGCCGCTGTAAGTAAAACGATGTCTTATCCACCTTAAAATCATGCCCAGCCCCTTTCCGTCCCGCCCTGTTTAAAACACAGTTAAAATCCCCCACCAATAATAATGGGGTCCGCCCCAGCAGATATGGTGGGAGCTCCTGCAATAGCTCCCACCTCTCTTCTTTAAAAGGTGAACAATATACGTTAACTAGATTAAAAGACATTCCATTAAAACGCAATGATAAAAACAATACCCTGCCACACACCACCACTGTGCTCCCCAATACCTGTACACCTTTATTTTTTACCAGCACTGCCACACCATCAGAACGATTCGCATTTGAACCGCTCCAGCGAGATGGCCCTGCCTGCCACTGTCCTCCCACTCATTGTACGAGGAACGATACAGCAGTGCACATTCCTGTAGGCAAATTACATCAGCTTGCACACCTTCCAAAGATGACAAAACCAACCTTGCCCTTCTTAATGTCCTTATTCTACACACGTTAATTGTAGCCACCGTGAGTGGCATGTGTTGGGAACTCATTTTATTGTTATTAAAGATAAAAAACAGTCTTAGTAAAAACACCACCATTAAATATAACAACCCCTTTATTTTACTCACCATTATCATTTATGACTTCATACCCCACCCTGGGTCACCCGCAGGTGAACCATCTGGGGGGGGATTCTGTCTCACTTATATATGGTACAATATTTGGGGACAAATTAAGGTCTGGGTACACTGGAGGACTGGACTCCTCACTCTCCGACATTCCACCCCACCTTTCTGCTAACCGACCCCTTCCTTTCTTTCCTCCTCCCCTTTTTTCTCCCCCGTCTTCTGCTCCTCTTTTCAAGCTAACTCCATCTGTACTCATTTCACTGCTGTCCACCTCTGATACTGTCTCCATGGAGTCTGCATCAGAATCTGAACCGTACAGATTTTCAAACACACCTTCTCTTTCTTCTCCCTTACCTGTAGTTTCACTTCCCGCCACACCCTTCCTTCCTTCTTCCTCCTCCGCCGCCCTACTTCCACTAGCCACACCCTCCCTTCCTGCCACCTCAGCAGCAGTTCCACTTTCAGCCACACCCCCATTTCCTGCCCCCCCAGCAGCAGTTCCCTTTTCAGCCACCTCCTCATTTCCTGCCACATCAGCAGCAGCTCTAGTTTCCACCCTGCCCCCATTTTCTGCCACATCAGCACTAATCTCTTGTGTTTTCTGTTTGATCTCTGCCCTCACCTCCTTTTCCCCTTCCTCCTGTGCTTTGGCCTCCTCCTCTCTCTGCCGCTCCCTAACCTCCACTCTATTCTTTTTGGTTCTGTTGGCGAAGGAATCAGGACAGTACCGAAACATGTGCTCGGCAGACCCACACAGATTACACCGCCTTCCTGTCGGGCATTCAGCAGCCAGGTGTCCCAACTCTCTGCATCTGTTGCACACCAACACGTTGCATGCCTCCGCCAAATGCCCATATTCCCCACATTTTCTGCACAGCTTAGGCTGCCCTTGGTAGTACACCAAGCCTCTATTCTCCCCCAGCACCATCAAGGATGGCAAATGCCTAAAGCCTCCATATCCCTTCTTGTCTTCCACCAACCTTACTGGAATTCTCCAGCTCCCTATCCATATCCCATGTAAATCAAGCACTTTTTGGGCGGGGCCCCTGATCATACAATATCTGGCTAACCATGTAAGAATATCTTCCACTTCCACAGTCTCATTATACATTTTAATTACAACAGTTTTTGCTGCATCATCTGTTAAACGTTCTATATTAAACATTTCAAATTTTTCCTTCACGTTTTATAATTTATTCCAACAAGAGGCCAACAACACTGGTGTTCTAAAACTAACGTCAAAGCCCTCCCCATTGGAAGCACCATCAAACAATTTATGTCTCCCGGGACATATCCCAAAACACCAAGCAGTAATTTCCTTGAGAAGTCCAACCTCGACATCCCAATTAATTTCCCAGTGCCTACGGGCGCCGACCCTAGCGGCGGCCATCCCGCAAGCCACAAACACAAAACTAACTAAACAAAAAATCCACAATACGACAAGAAAAAAAACTTTCCCCGAAGGGCCTTACCACCCACGAAACCACTCCTGTAGAATTTCTACCTGTGAACACAAACCAAGAAAAAACAACACAAACTTTTCTAAAGATTTAACTCGCCCACTCAGCCCAAGCTTTACGAACAATCGATACTTAAATAGCAAGGTATCTCCCCCGCCAGGTAAGTATGAGTTGTGCACCTCTCGGAATCTGTCCCTGCGCCACGCCGTGACTTTCACATACGTGGGTAGCACACCGTTCCAGCTGCGCAGCTCTCCAAGGCGCACAATGACGGCGAGCGAACTGTCCGATCTCACTACCTGTGACCGAATGCTGGCGCTCCTTAATATTTATACTATTACATAAAAATGCAACTTAAAAAAAAAATATACATATATATATATTTCCCTCTGTGCCTCGCAGTAGCCTACACATTCTCAGAAGCATCCATACAGGACAGAGCGAGTGGTAAACGGAATTCCCCTACGCAGCATTCCCTGGTGAGAGGCCATTAACATTAGTTCTTCCTTCTTTTTCATCGAGTATGCACACACGTAATTCGCAAATGAACGCATGGGGAACGCAAAAATGCACAGTTAAGCGAACTCCTGGGCCCCGTATCAGGACGCAGGATTAGCCGGATAAGTGTACCGAGGAAAACCCGGCAGCCCTCGCGAATCAGGAACATGGACTGAAGTGGATACAGTTCTTCCTGGTATTGACTCAGCGCAGTTACAGAGCAGACTCGACTCGGTAAGCCTGTTTTCTGAAATACCCCCCTTCTCTGTCATTCTGAAACAACAAAAATGAAAAACGCTTTTGACAGAAACCGAAGCGTGCTGACGCCATTAGCTTCCAAGATCAGACGAGATCAGGCGTTTTCAGGGTGGTGTGGCCGTAAGCGAAGAAAGTCGCAGCCAAAGCCGTTTAAATAGTTGCCGTCATGGCAAGCCCTCCTAACATTCAATAGCCTCGCTCCACTATCCATAATTGCATTTCAGTTATCGACAAACTCATTTGAATCGGGCGAAATTACAATGTTACTAGTCAGAATGACAATTCAAGATAACTGCAATTTGAAACTGACGAGTAAAGCCGGGCACCCACCGCACGCGTATCGACCGCGAGCGCACTACGCGCGTATTACGCGCGTAACTGAAGCGTAGTTGAAGTACTGTTATTACAACGGCAGCGGGCGACGTCGTCTCCACCAGATGCGAACGCGTCGCGTACCGGCTGCGAAGCTCGCGCGACACAAGCGAACTGAAGCGTAGTTTTTCGCTTCTGTTCTATTTTTTCGGCTTGTCGCGTGTCACGGTGGCCTGTTTATACACAGAAATATGCTCTAAAATGCTAGGTATACATGCTCTGATTTATATTTCATCCTTATATTACTGGGGGTGTGTCCCTAGTTACCTCCCAGATATTTTATAAGCAGCAAAAAAATACAAGCCTTTTCGTTTTGTAAAAATAAATAAATAAATAACTGGACTGGAACCTGGGGAAAAGGCAAACTTAGTTTCCCTGTCTTATTTTGCGGAGGGGGTGGGGTAAATTTGAAAATACACCACAGAAAACCGTAGCCTATTGAATGACGTAGAAGTGAATGCACCGAGCAGCGTTTGTTAGCTCGAGTGTTGGAAGGTAGTTTTTAACCAACCATTGCTCAGCCTATTTGACTTCTCCGATGTCTTCGTTCGCCGTGCTTTCAAAAAGGGCTTGTTAATAAAAATCAGATAATCCACAGAGCTTTAAAAAATCAGATTATTTAGTGGTCTTGCCGATGAAAATGCACCTATTTTATAAATGAAGTTGTAAGCAAGCCTTTATTGCACTTGTACTTCAAAGCTTCCGGTGTTCATATCCCTTCAAGATTAAACTGTTACTGTCTTTTTCGTGATTAGCTGATTTTACTAAATCTGATCCTATAAATGTTTTGACGTGAATGACAAGTCAACACGGGAATTCCCAATGGTTGATTACGGATTATTTATTATTATTATGATCATTACATATTCTTCATGAAATTGGCATAACCAAGCAAATAAAATACAGTTTGAGATTGATTGTTATGCAGGCTACGTTGCGATTTAAGTTTATGGTAATTCTTGAAAGCGTTTACTTTCTCACGTATTTACGAGTTAACGAAATATTACCAAATTAACAAACTGAAAAAGGTCTCTCACCAAAGTATTCACTTAACCCATAATCAACAGTCGTGAACAAACGTGAAATACACGATGTAATCCCACTGCAGACTGCGAGAGCTACTAGCTTTTACGCAAGCCTTTGCGCGACACAAACGGAACCAGTGGAGACACCCTACGCGTCGTGCCATGCTGCTTCGCCGTGCTGCTTACGCGACGCGTGCGGTGGGTGCCCGGCGTAAGAAGGATGAATCAAGACATCTGAAAACATGCTTTCACTTGTCACAATAACTTTAAAGAAATCCATAATGACATCACAAGTATGGCCATTCGAATCGTCACACATACCGAATGGTCAGCTATTTATGACGTCTGTAATTCCGTTTTGGCTAGTGAAAATGTTATTTTCATATATCTGAATTTGAATTATTCCTAGTTAAATCCGCTGTGCCTGATGTGACTGCGATGCCAGGCTTCGCAATGTACATCGGGCTTCTGCTTACAGATTGAACTGGCTATGTTAATGGCTCGGGGTAGCTGATTCTTTATGAGAATTGAACCTTGTCGGACGTACGTTCTGTAGTTCTCGCGACGACCTGCACGTCGCTTTGGGTAAAAGGGCTTGCCTGATAAAATATTGGAAAAATGTATGCAAATGTAATGTTTTGCAAACCTTGTGCGATCACTTATGGCTTTACAAATGGCAGTAGCCGCCCCCTCTGAAAAAAGTAAGAAAATGCTACGGAGTGGAAAGAGATGGGGCGAAACAGTCGTCGTGTTGTTTTAGACAGGGAAGTTAACAGCTTGTTTCTCGCACCGGCCGCAGCATTGAAAACCCTGACGAACCCTGGGTTATTATATCAAAACATTTTGTTTTCCAAGCATTTCAAGTCTTACAAACACTGTACACATTTCAACACATTTAAAACTTTACAAACATTATAATATTTATAAAAATAAAATACCAAGCATGATAAAAAAAGAAAAAAAATTTCCAGGAATTTGATTTAAAATTGATGACAATCTAAATGTACTCAATTTCTACAAATTCCAAATAAAACATTATATTTTAAAAACACAAACTATTTTCCATGCACAATACACTCCAAAATCTTCCAAAACTCCATCCCATTCCAATAAATATATTTTACATACATTTTAAAAACAAATCCCAATAAGATGGGCAGGACGTGTCCTTAAACAACTGCCTTCACTCCTTACCTGCTGTCCCGTCATAATGGGAGTCCTGGACCTGAGCAGGCTAATCCTCCCCGTCCCATCACCATTGTCCATGCAGCGTGCCCCCATGTGCGCCTGGCAACCTCCTGTCCCTTCCGTCGACTGTCTCGGAACATGTAGTCTTTTACTGCGGCCCAGGCCACCCTCTTCATTTGTTCCTTCTTCAGTAATTTGTCCTCCAGCACCAGCAGGCACCTTGCCTTCCACAGGGCCTCTTTTGTGCAGTTCACCACCTGCCATGCTTGAGTCCACGCATTTGCTTTTATTTTTGCTTTTATTTTTCCTTTTGTCCCATATAAGACCAGCTGGCAGTCTAGCATTATCCCTGGGTGCAGGTGCTGGAGCAGAGGGCACACCTCCTTCCAGAGGGCCTGGGCCGCCTCACAGTCCCACAGGAGGTGCCGCACTGACTCTTCACAGCCACAGCCATCTCTGGGGCACACTGCAATTCTGGACATCCCTCTTCTGTGCATTACTGCTCGTACAGGGAGGACCCCGTGCGCCACCTGCCAGGCCAGGTCCCGATGGCGGTTAAGCAGGTCCAGGTGGGCCACCTCCTTCCAAATCTTTCGTGCTTGGCCTAGTGCCAGCCCTCTCACTGGACACGTAGGCTCCCTGCCCTGCACAAAGGAGAGAAGACTTTTAGAAGATGTCAGTGCTTCAATCCCCTCCTCTTCCAATTCACATTTCATTAAAAACGTTTGCACAAGGCGATAAAAACCTGGCATCACAAAGGCTACAGGTACAGTTAAATTTACTTTTAAAATACCCAACCTCCTTAAATAGCCCCCCATAAAAAATCGAACAAAACATGAAGCTTTATTAAAACCAGACACAGCCAACGAGACATGTAACGCCACAAATTTACACATTAAAATTTTGTAAAAATCACGCACTCCCTCTTTAGCCGTTCCCACCCCCCACCCCACACAAAATGGAAAATCAAACGATCAAGTCTAACCAACACAACACGGGACGGACAAAAGACAGCACCCACAAACAACAATATAGGAAAATCACAGACTTTAAAATCAAGACTTTCCCTTCCAAGGTGAGTTGCCTCAACCTCCAAAAAGTTACCTTTCTTTGTATTTTCTTAAAAATGTCCTCCCAGTTCCTGCCGCCCAAACCTTCTGCATTGAATTTAACCCCCAAAACCCGCATTTCATTAAAATCCACTTTTAAAGGGAGGTCTTGTCTGTCCACCTCACTCCAGTTCCCAAAAACTTTTAAAACTGTTTTTTCTCTGTTTAACTTTGCACCCGAGGCTTGACCAAACCATTCTGTTCTGTCTAAAACCCTGGCGACCGACACTCTGTCCGAACATAAAACCGTGACATCATCCATGTAGAGAATGCACCTGGCCTCCCTCCCCCCACTACCCGGTATTTGTAGCCCCCTAATCCAGGTGTCCCTTCTCAACACCTGTGCCAGTGGCTCCATACAACAAACAAACAGGGGTGGGGATAACGGACACCCCTGACGGACACCGCAGTTTACTGACACTGCTTCTGATAAAATCCCATTTACCAAAATTCTGCTCCTTACCTCTGTGTATAGGAGCCCCACCTGAGCTAAAAAACCGACCTGAAAACCCCATCTTTTGCAGTACACGAAACATGTACTGATGCAAGACCCTATCATAAGCCTTCTCAAAATCTAAATTTAACACTGCAAGCCTAATATTTCTGTCTCTCGTGTAACAGATGGCGTCTCTCACCAGTACCAAGCTGTCCGTGATCCTCCTTCCTGGCACAGCACAGGTTTGATCCAGGTCTATCCCTTGCTCTAAAACCCCCCTCATCCTTAAAGTTAAAATTTTACTATACATCTTAAAATCAAAATTTAAGAGTTATCGGTCACCAGTTTAAGTCCTCCACCTCCCCTTTTTTAAAAATCAAGGTAAACACCCCCTCTCTAAAACTCACAGGCAACTTTTTAAAACTATCAAACTCTCTAAAAACAGCTAAAATATCTGGCCCCACTAATCCCCAAAAAGACCTGTAAAATTAAACTGGAATCCCGTCAAGCCCCGGTGCCTTCCCAGTTTTAAAAGATTTGAGACTCTCCGTCAACTCTAAAAACTCAATAGGTGCATCTAAAACCAACCCCTCTTCCACCACCCTCTCTATATTGTCCAGCACCTCCTCCACCCTTTCTTCCACCACCTCCTTTTCCCCAAACAGTTTTCCATAGAATTCCTCCACCGCCTCTAACATACCTTTTTTCCATTTTTTACGACCCCATCTTCCACCTTCAAACCTTTCATTAAAATTCCCCTTGACATATTTTTTTTTTAAGTATCTTGTACATTTCTCTCCCTCATCAATTTCTTTCTCCTTACACCTAAAAATTACATTTTTGCACTTATTTTCCGTTAAAACAGCCATCTCATTTTTTACTTGCTCCAGTTCTTCCTTAAAATCAAACCCCATGTTTACCAAATCCCAATACCTATTTAATCTCCTCTGAAGCCCCACCCACACTCTTCTCTCCTTCTTCTTTTCTTTACCTTTATTAATAAAAATCTCCTTAATTCTCCCCTTCGTATCCTCCCACCACTCCGCACATGTACTGTACAGCTCCTGGAGGGATTGCCATTCCTTATATTTTTCATTAAAAGCCATCACTACTGCCGGGTCCTCCAACAAGCGGCAGTTCAGCTTCCATACTCCTCTGCCTACCGCTACTCCTGACTCCACAGTCAAGGAGCAGTTCAGCAGGGAGTGGTCAGAATAAAATACTGGATTCAGAGATGCCGATTGACCAGCAAAACCCCTAGCAAAGATGAAATCAATCCTCGATGCTCGGGATCCATCATTTGTTCTCCAGGTGAACCCCTCTTGCCCTGGACACAAAGAATAAATATCTCGCAATTTAAAATCCATTAAAAGTCTTTGGAGATAAAATGTTGTCTTATCCATCCTAAAGACCTCCCCCTCCCCCTTCCGCCCAAGCCTATTAAAAACACAATTAAAATCCCCAACCAGTAACAACGGAGCCCGCCCAAGGAGATGCGGCGGGAGCTCTTTGTGTTTCCTCGACTTGATTTGCCATCATGATGCTACGATCGTGAACAGTTCTTGCTGACAGAGGCATGTCTTTTATTCGTTTGATTATCTTGTCTTTATTTGGGAAGTCATCAAACAGTTCATTGGCCACATCAAGCATGAATGTTTTGGCATACGCACCATCTGTGAATGGCTTTCCATTCCTTACTATTGCCAAAGCATCCGCAAAGCTAGCGGAATTCCCGTCACCTTGCGTGGTCCACACACGTAGTTGCTGCTGACGCGTCTGCACTCTCCGCTGTAGCTCTTCGCATGCCTTTTTCCTGCTGTCCCCCGCTGGATATTTCGATGCAAATGAAGCATGGTGCGTATCGAAGTGCCGCTTTATATTTGACCGTTTCATCGATGCAATTTTATCATTGCATATTAGACATACCGCAGATCCTGCTCTCTCCACAAATGCAAATTCCTCTGTCCACACAGCCTGGAATGCACGGTAATCATCGTCTTTTTTTCTTTTCGCCATCTTTTCCGTTACAAGGGTTGAAGCGGATAAACTAGTTGGCTATCTGGATTTCTTCACCTTTACAATGACCCGTGACATGCTCGCGAGCCATTGGTTCCCGACCCGACCCACGGGTCACGGGTCACGGGACCTGTGACCCGTGAAATTTATCTTCAAAACTAATTTCTGTTTACTTTAAAATGACACAGTATTATTAAGCAATATCACAAGTATTTTAAAATCAGTTCCAAACTGATTTTATTTATTTATTTATTTTTTTATTATTATTTTTTTTTCAACTCAAAATTGTCTGGGAGCCATATGCCGTCACCGCGAGCCATAGGTTCCCGACTGCTGATTTAAAAGGTTAAAATTCATTCCATTAAAAGACAGTGATAAAACCAACAATCGACCACTCATCACCACAGTGCTCCCCAACACCTGCACCCTTTTGTTCTTCACCAGCACTGCCACACCATCCGACCGGTTTGCGTTCGAGCCGCTCCAAAGAGACGACCCTAGCTGCCACATGCTTTCCCACTCCCCGTAGGAAGAGCGATATGGCAACCCGCATTCTTGTAGGCAAATTATATCTGCCTGCACCCCTTCCAGGGCTAACAGAACAGACCTTGCCCTGATTACTGTCCTCACGCTACGAGCATTTATCGTCACCACCGTGAGGGGTATGTGCTGGCAACTCATTTTAAAGTGATATAAAAGAAACACCAATTCTACAAAAAACAACCACCATATATATGAAAAACTTTTAAACCCTTCTCCATCACTTCTCTAATGAACTGTCCCCTCCTAAATCACCCACCTGTGCATTTTCATCTGTAGCAAACAGTTCAGAAACATATGGAGTCTGATTTTGTGACCTTTCCCCATAAACTGGAGAATTCCCTTCCTCCTCACTGTCCGATAGGAATTCCAACCAATCCCATTGCTTTTTCCTTCCTATCTTCCATTTTCGTCCTCCTATAGCTCCCTCCAAATCTCGATCCTCCTCATCTAAACCCCTCTTTAAAGGTTCCACCTCTACCTCTTTTTTCCCTTCTGACTCCATTGTCTCCATAGAGGCAGCCTCCGAGTCGGACTCCCCTGTCTGTCCTTCTTTTCCCTGCGGCTCTACCTCCATTTCCACCTCCACAGAGTCTACCTGTTCCACTTCCTCAACCTGCCCCAGCTGCAGACTTTCTGCACCTACCTCTAACTCCTTACCTTCCCCCTCCCCCTTCTCCATTCCTACACCCTCACCTACACCCGTATTCTCACCACTACCTTTCCCCTCACTCCCAATCCCTACATCAGCCCCCCTCTTCTCCTTACTTACCTTTTCTTCCTCACCCCTTTGAGTCTCATCACCTACTTTCTCACCTTCCCTAAACTTTCCCTTCTCCCCTCTTTCCTTTTCTTCTTCCTGTCCACCTTCCTTTCTACCCTCACCTTTTGTTTCCTCTGTCCCGCCTTCCTTTCTCTCACCAGCCCCCCCTGCTGGTCTCTGGGCCTCAGTGTTTGTTTCCTCTGTCCCACCTTCCTTTCCCCCACCAGCCCCCCCTGCTGGTCTCTGGGCTTCCTCTTCCCCACTAGCCCGGTTTCCCGCTCTAACCTGCCGCGCCCTATTTGCAAAAGAGTCTGGGCAATCTCTAAACAGGTGAGCGGCAGACTCACACAAGTTACATTTCACACCGGTAGGACACTGTGCTGACAGGTGCCCTACCTCCCTACATTTTGTGCGCACCAGCACCTTGCACCCCTCTGCTAAATGACCAAATGCGCCACACCTTCGACACAATTTAGGTTGGCCCTGATAGTTAATGAGCCCTCTATTTTCTCCCAGTACAATCATTGAGGGCAGATGTTTAAATCCTCCATAGCCTTTTGGGTCCAACAACAGTTTAATTGGCACCCGCCAACTCCCATTCCAAATTCCCTCAGTGTCCAATACTCTTTCGGGCGGGGCCCGGACAGAACAAAATCGGCCTAGCCAGGTTGTTATATCACCCTCATTAACCATTTCATGAAACATTCTGACAAAAAACCACCTTAACTGAATCATCAGTTAGACGCTCCACCGCAAACATTTCCAACTGATCTTTTACCATTTCAAACTTCTCCCAAAACATTCTGAGCAGTGTTTGAGTCTTAAAACTCAGGTCAAATCCTTTTCCGTGAGGCAAATGAATCAAACAATTAATGTCCGAAGGACTAAAACCCAAAGCGCCTTTAACAAACTTGCGTGAGAAATCCAGCCGTGAGCACTCTAACACACGACCGTCTTTCTCACGCAAGTTAAAGCGGACACAGCAGTGCTGACGGGCGCCGTCTCTCGCTGCCGCCATTCCGAACTGAAACACACAACAGTACTACCGCAAAGGAAAAAAAAACAATTTAAATCGAAAAAACAAGAGACAAACAAAGCACGCCCCGAAGGGCCAAATGTTTAATTTTACTTTGCACAGTTCCGGTATTCCAGCTTAAATCGTGTGCGATATCGCCCCCTAGTGTGATAACGCAAATAAATAAATAAATATGTAAGTACATAAGTAAAAGCTTACTGCACGTGGTATTCCTAGGCGGTCTCCCATCCTAGTCCTAACCAGGCCTGACCCTGCTTAGCTTCCGAGATCAGATGAGATCGGGCGTTTTCTTTCTTTTTTTAAAATTAATTTTCCAATTCACAAATTTACATTTCTGTTGTTTCTTTTTTGTACACTTTCATAACAACACAACATAATATTTACACATTTACATTTCCTTAAAATCCACATTTTATTTACATAAAGTAAAGTGCTTTTTACCAATTAAATACAATTTCTCTCCTCTCCCCTTCATAAATCAACTTATTCCCACTAACAAAAAAACTCATTTCTTTACTTCCATGTTTACAAATTAACTCTACATCTCTTTTCATTAACGATTTGAACAAACACTTTACATTTACTTTCCGTCCTTCAAAATGTGCATAGTTTCTTCTGTATACAACGGCTAGTCTGGCATGACTTAAAACACAATTGATTAAACAAAGATTCACCATTTTACTTTTTTCAAATGCACCAAACACCAAAAAAATTATTTTCTCCACCCTTCCTCCAAATCTAACTTCACACACCAGTTTTCTTTTAACAATTTCTTTAAAAAACCAAAATAAATCAACTATATCATTACAATCCAAAAAGTAATGTAAAAAGCTCTCATGATCACTACTTTGCATTTTCATCATTGTTTATTTTATTTAGTACCACATTTGTGTATATTCTGTTGTGTTTTATTAGGAAATCATTATTCTCACATTCTATACTATTATATTACCATTGGACCATATTTTCTTTACATCCATGTTTTCAAACACTCTTCGCCACACTCTCTCTGCTGCTGGTTCTTTTATTACATCAACAATTAACCAGCCATACACTTTCTTCACACTCATACTCACCATGTTACATTTCTTTTCATTATCCAGCACGTATATCTCTGGCATACATTCTTTTCTTTTTACCATGCGTTCTTTTTCAATAATTCCCGTCCATTTTTTTGGTATACTTAATTTAATTTTCTCATTTTGTTAACCTTTTCTCTTTTTTCCATGCCATCTGTTTCTCTTACCGCATCATAGTGTCAGGCGGGGCGCGGGAATGGACCCAAATACAGAGCAGGCTACAAAAAGGCAAGCGACAAATAGGCAGGCAGGCAACAGGCGGGCAAGAAACACGAAGGCAAGTAGCAACCACGCAGGCAGGTAGCGAAACCGCACAAGAATCCAGCGCCTGAGTCAGGGAAGAGGGGGACTTAAGTTGAAGCGACGCAGACGAAACACAGGAGGGCACAATGAACAATCAGGCCACAGAGAGGGAAGGGAGCACGAGACAATAAGCAACTAATAATAGGAAAATTGAAACCAATAAAACAATTAGCCAAGACACAAAGCAGGGGTGCCGCCATCTGGCTGCCCAACCAGGAATGACGGGGGCAGACATAGAACCCTGACAGTACCCACCCCCCCCCCCCCAAGGGACGGCTCCTGACGTCCCAGGAGGCTGACCCTGGGAGGGGGTGAACTGGAGGGCGGGGACAGGGAAACAGAACTCAGGAACTCGGGGCAGAACTCAGGAACTCGGGTGACAGGAAACTCAGGGCTGGGCAGGACCCGGGCGACAGGGAAACTCAGGGCTGGGCAGGACCCAAGCAACAGGAGACTCAGGGCTGGACAGAACTCGGGCGACAGGGAAACTCAGAACCCGGACTCGGGCGACAGGGGACTCAGGAAACTCAGAACCCGGACTCGGGTGACAGGGGACTCAGGAAACTCAGAACCCGGACTCGGGTGACTCGGAAAAAACAGAACCCGGACTCGGGTGACTCGGAAAAAACAGAACCCGGACTCGGGCGACTCGGAAAAAACAGAACCCGGACTCGGGCGACTCGGAAAAAACAGAACCCGGACTCGGGCGACTCGGAAAAAACAGAACCCGGACTCGGGCGACTCGGAAAAAACAGAACCCGGACTCGGGCGACTAGGAAAAAACAGAACCCGGACTCGGGCGACTCGGAAAAAACAGAACCCGGACTCGGGCGACTCGGAAAAAACAGAACCCGGACTCGGGCGACTCGGAAAAAACAGAACCCGGACTCGGGCGACTCAAACACACAGGACTGGACTAAGACTAGACGAGACAGTACACTGGACAGGAACGAGACGAGACAAAACACTGGACTAGGTTAAGGCAAGACTGAACACCGGACTGGATTTACGACAGGAAGGGACAACACCAGGACCCGACATAACTGATACACACACACACGGCAAAGGACCGGCACAAGACAGACACGGAGCGGAACAACACAAGGAACTAGACGAGGGCACTACACTGGGGTAGACCAAGACTGACAGAAAAACGGACTGACAGATACAGACACGACACCAGGAAATCTACACAGACAGACAAAAGGACAAGCAGGCGGGGAGGCACACTGCGACGCCGACAGACATAGTGAGCGACAGACAGACCGGGAAGGAGAGGGGTGAGCCCAAAGACTGACACAGGGACTGACACAATGGCAAACAAGACAAAAAACATGCGGACTGACACACAGACAGACAGGCAGACAGGCGGGAGAACACGTTAGCCGATGGGCCGACGGCCTGGGGGGCAGACAAACAGGCCAACAAACTGGCCGACACACACACGGGCAAACAGGCAGACAAACAGGCGGGCAGACAACTAGACAGGGGGGCTAGAGAACACAGACGCACGGTTGGGAACACTGGGGGGTGCGAGAACATTGGGTGGAGCACGGACACTAGGGGGAGCGACAACACCGGGGGACGGACGGACACCGGGGGGAGCGACAACGCCGGGGGAAGGACGGCCACCAGGGGGAGCGACAACACCGGGGCAAGGACGGCCACCGGGGGAGCGACAACACCAAAGGGAGACTGGACACCGGGGGGAGCGACAATACCGGGGGAGGGACGACCACTGGGAGCGAGAACACCGGAGGGCGAGGGAACACCGGAAGACGAGGGAAACGAAGCTACAGGGGGTGCCGAAGCTACAGGGGGCGCCGGAGCACTGGGCAGGTTCGGAGGCCTCTCCTGCGGAAAGGGCAGGCCGAGCGGGCGACTCCTGCGGAGGGGCGGCCAGGGCGGGCGGCTCCGGCGGGACGGCGGGCTCCGATTCGCTGGGCTGCGAGTACCTCTCCGCCAGAGGGGGCATATCTGCAACCCCCCGGAGGTACTCGTCCCAATGCAGGGCCGTCACGAACATAAGTTCAAAGTCACCGCACTTGTCCACGCCGGAGTATACTTGCCCGCCGTGGAGGGGGGTCCCTCATATTATCCTTGAAAAGCTGGCACACGATTGACTGGGGCAGGTTCGCCTTAGCGGCCACAGCGCAGAACTCACCCACATAGTCCAGGAAAGGGCGCGACCCCTGGCATGTGTCAAACAACCTTTCTGCCCACTGGCTACTGGACAGGGGAGCCCGTTCCACGGCCGGACCTGGGCCGGAGGCTTCCCCAGCCACCACCGGCTTGCTCCATACCGGTGGCATGGCCAGCAAAAAACCAAAAACCCCGAGGAGAGGAAAAGGGAAAAAAAAAAAACCGGGTCCAGCTCTGGCTGGATTCTTCTGTCAGGCGGGGCGCGGGAATGGACCCAAATGCAGAGCGCAAAATAAGACTCCAAAATGGGAGAAAAACAAAAGACTTTGTTCCCCCCTTTGCTTATTAAAGGGAACACAGCGCCTCGCAGGGCAGTTCTCACTAACAAAGAAAATCCTCCAAAAGGCGGGAAAACAAAACTACAAAAATTACAAAAGTAGGAAAACAGAGCAGGCTACAAAAAGGCAAGCGACAAATAGGCAGGCAACAAACACGCAGGCAGGCAAGAAACACGAAGGCAAGTAGCAACCACGCAGGCAGGTAGCAAAACCGCACAAGAATCCAGCGCCTGAGTCAGGGAAGAGGGGGACTTAAGTAGAAGCGACGCAGATGGGACACAGGAGGGCACAATGAACAATCAGGCCACAGAGAGGGAAGGGAGCACGAGACAATAAGCAACTAATAATAGGAAAATTGAAACCAATAAAGCAATTAGCCAAGACACAAAGCAGGGGTGCCGCCATCTGGTGGCCCAACCAGGAATGACGGGGGAAGACACAGAACCCTGACACATAGATGCAGTTTTCTTTGAGGAATCCTGGGATCACTTCATACATGATGTCCTTAACTTGTTTTATTCCATTTTCAATTAATTTTGGTTCATACAGTGTTTTGTTGTTATACTTGAATGTTTCATTTAAAAACAATGGTAGGTTTGCAAAAGATTGTAGTTCTACACACTCATATTGTATTTTTGGCAGGAACCTTCTCCATGCCTCCAGTACCTCTCTGTAGAATTCTGGTATTCCACCAGTCATTGACTGCTTAAACCCCATGTACCATCCATTATCCCCTATTCCTCCCACATCATTAATATATTTCTTCAGAAATTCTTTCCATCCACATTTCTGTGTTCCCACCATATATTTTTGCACAGTTTTTATTCTTAATGCATTCTTCCTTGTTTCAAGGTCCACTAACTTTAAACCTCCGTCCCACTTCCTCCCTCCTAGTGTGTTTTGTGCGATTTTCACCCCCTTCCCTTCCCATATAAAGTCACATACAATTCTGTTTAACTCATTCATTACCCACTCTGGCATTTCAATTACATTCATCACATATACACACACCGAAAACAACAAACTGTTCACTACAGTTATCTTACCTTTTAATTTTAACTTCCTTACCTTCCATGTTGTACATATTGCTCTTATTTTATTACTCACCCCTGTCCATGTCTCGTCTCTCGCCTCCTTACTTTTTACACCTAGATGTATCTATTTTCCACCCTTAATCCTACCTCCGCTCTCTCTACTTCTCCTATATACATTATTTCAGATTTTTCTTTATTTATTTTCGCTCCTGATGCTCTCCCGTACTTTCCAGTTAGTTCTAGAACCCTTTTAACACTCTCACCATCTCTCACCGTAATTGCTGTGTCATCTGCGTATTGGTTTATGATACATGTCCCCCCATATGGTAGTTTGATTCCTTTTATCCCTTTGTCTTTCTTAGTGTGGCTAGTGGCTCTGCTGAGATTGCATATAATAATGCCGATAGTGGACATCCCTGTCTCACCGATCTCCCCACCTCGAATTTATCTGTTAAGACTCCGTTTATTTTTACACAACTCTTTGCATTTTCATATAACCTTCTCACCCATCCCACCATTTTTCCCCCAAACCCAAAGTTTTCTAATACTCTATATAAAAAAATTGTGTTCTACTCTGTCGAATGCCTTATTCAAATCTATCCCTACAACTATTCCTTCTATTCTATCCCTCTTCATGTGTTCTACAACATCTCTGACTGTCCCTATTGTATCTGCTATATCCCTACCTGCTATACTGTAACTTTGTGTTGTCTGTACTATTCCTCCTATCACTCTTTTCACTCAATTTGCTAGTAGTTTAGTTGGTATTTTGTAGTCGACATTTAGCAAAATGATTGTTCGAAAATTTTCTAAATCTAAATTGCTTCCCTTCTTGTATACTATTGCTATCACCCCTTCTACCCCTTCATCCTTTCCTTCACTAACCCTGTTCTCTCCATTTCCCTAAATACCTCCACTAAAATTGGTGCTACCTCATTTTTATATTTTTTATACCACTCTATCCCTATCCCATCACTCCCTGGACTTTTCCCACTTGTCATCCCCTCTATCGCTATTAATACTTCTTTCATGCTTATTTCTCTATCACACCACTCTCTATCTTCTACGCTTAGCCTTTTCTCTACACTTTCCAACACTTCACTTATACTTCCCTCATCTATTCCTCCCTTCTTATATAATTCCTCATAGAATTCCTGCACCCTCTCCAGTATCTCCACAAAATCTTCTGTTTTATCTCCATTCTTTTTTTTTTATTTCATGTATATATGTCCTGTTTTGCCTCCTCCTTTCTAATCCTAAAAAATATTTTGTGCATTTCTCCCCTTGTAATGCATATCTTGCCTTACTTCTCAGAATTGCACCTCTGCATTTCTCCCTCTCATACTTTTCTAATTTTGTCTTTATATCTATGTATTTCTCTATATTATACTACTCTTCTTCTGTTCTAGTTAACTCCACTTCCAATCTTTCCCTCAACTCCTTCTCTTCTTTCCTCATCATTTCTTTCCTTTTCTTACTATATCTAATACTAATAGATTTTTTTATTTTTCATCCACTCCCATCTTTCCCTTATACTATCGTTTAAACTAGCATTCTCTATTTGCGCTTCTCTTCTTGTATTCTCTCTATCTAATATCTCTCTAATCTGTTGCTCATAGCCCTCTTCTTCAATATATCCTGCATTTAATATCCACATCCCACCCCTTGCCTCCACTCTCCCTATCTTAACTGTAAACCTAACCCCATCGTGATCACTAAAGCTATTTCTCTGGTGTCTAATTTTTTCTATTTATCTAATTTCCCCTTGTACTAACACTAAATCTATTCTACTCTGCTTTAATGTCCCTTCTCTCATCTGTCTTCTAGTGAATTCTCTTTTTTCTGGATTGTCGTATCTCCATACATCTATCAACTCTTTTTCTTTTATCATTTCTATTAACATCCCTCTGGATTTTTCCCATCTAAATTCTCTACCCCTTTACCTACATCTAACCTACTGCATCTAATATTAAAATCACCTGCTATTATACATCTCCCCATCACTAAACCTTTCAATTCATCTATTATACTTCTTTTATCTATTTCTATATTTGGAACGTATATATTGATTAATCTAAATTCTTTTTATATTCAAAGTCTATTATTATTATTCTCCCAGTCCTATCCTTATACACTTTTTATATTTTCTGCAAATTCTTTTTTAATCAAAATCGCAACTCCCCTTGCATTTGTATCTCCGTTATTGTAATAAATGTCCCCTCCCCATCCTTTTCTCATCTCGTTCACCTTGCTCTCATCCCAGTTTGTTTCTTGGATGCATATAATGTCACTTCTGTATGTATACAACAGCGCTTTCATTTTTTCCTCATTCCTCAACCCGTTTACATTTACAGAGGTAACTGTGGTCATGAGTGCAAAACAAAGAAGATAAACATTTAAACCAAGCATTACATACAAAAATCACATACCAACTCGCAGTCCTTTCTTTCTTCTCATGCTCTATCTTTGTCCGCCTTTCTCTTTTTTGCAGCCAGTTTCTGGGATATAGTTGTTTCTTTCCCTGGTCTTTTCTCTGTCATTTCCTCTCTCATCTTCATTTTTTGTTCTTTGAATCTGCAATCCGCTGTTTTCTTCTCTCGCCTTTGTTTCGCCACCCTTCTGTTAAAACTCTCCTCATCGTCGTCATCTTCTCTTTCTCCGCTTTCCTCACTTTCTCCCATCTGTTCCATCTCTTCCTCTTCATCGCCGTCCCCTTCCCCGTCCTCACTGTTGCCCTCAGTCTCGTATCTCCGTTCCATTTCCTGTCTGGGTCCACGTCTTTATTTTTCTTTTCTTGCGCATCGTTTTCCATTTCATCGGCTGATTTTCCGTCCCGGTGTTCTTTCTCTCTCTTTTCGTCGCCGTCTTCTCTTTTGCTCTCCTCTTGCTTCTCTTCTCTTTCTGCCTCCTTCCGTTTCTCGCACTCTCTCGCGTAGTGCCCCTTCTCTCCGCATTTAAAGCATTTAAAGTCCGGACAGTCTCTGAATATATGTCCAGGCTGAATGCATAGTCTGCAAACCCGTAGTTGTCTGTCGTGAATCACCCTAAAATATTCCGTGCCTCTCAGCGTCTCAAATTTCGTGGAATAAGGGAGCGAACGTACCTGCTCGTTGAAGCGTACTTTTAAAAAATCTTGTTCTGTCCGCAATATCTGTTCCCGGCCACTTTCTCCGTTTAATTGTCGATAATGGTTTAACCCCCCACTCTTCTAATTTTGCTATTATTTTCCCATCCTCTAAATAGACAGGTAGGTTAATAAATGAGACCACCATGTCCTTGTTAACGATGTCTCTCGCGAAAACCATCGCTCCTTTAACTGTAATTCCGTTCATTAGTTTCTGTTTTGCTTGGTCCATTCTCATTGTTATTTCATACGTTCGTGCTCCTCTCACTCGGCAGCCTGTGACTTCTCCGCACTCTTTTTTTACTTCTCATAGGATGTCCATCATGGAGATTTCCTCCGTTCCTTCCACCTCCACTTCCACTGTCAGCGCTCTGTCATATTTCCTTCTCTCTTCTCCTTGGATTTCTCCGTTTCTTTGTTGTTCGCCGTCTTTCCGTTTATTTATTCCGTGTCCATTCTCATTGTCGGTGTTCTTTCCTTTGTCATTCACATTTTGTCTGTCCGTTTCTCCGCGTCCTTCCTCTCTTTCATTCATTTTCTCCGTAATCCAACTCGTAGTCAATTGCTGTCCAGTGTTCGTTGCCATTATATCCATCCGAAACATTTAGCGTACAAGACAGTCCCCCAAACAGCAAATGCTGCTGGGGGGTTGACGAATAAATTATAAAACGGACGCTTAGACAAAATGAGGTTGCAAAAAATAACAAAGTAAACCGATTTAAGAGACAAACGCTAATACACAGAACAAACTTTTCCAACTACTTCCAACTCACTTCCTGGGGCAAACCAATCGGGCGTTTTCAGGGTGGTGTGGCCGTAAGCGAAGAAAGTCGCAGCCAAAGCCGTTTAAATAGTTGCCGTCATGGCAAGCCCTCCTAACATTCAATAGCCTCGCTTCACGATCCATAATTGCATTTCAGCTATCGACAAACGCATTTGAAATTGGTCGAAATTACAATGTTACTAGTCAGAATGACAATTCAAGATAACTGCAATTTGAAACTGACGAGTAAGAAGGATGAATCAAGACATCTGAAAACATGCTTTCACTTGTCACAATAACTTTAAAGATATCCATAATGACATCACAAGTATGGCCATTCGAATCGTCGCACATACCGAATGATCAGCTATTTATGACGTCTGTAATTCCGTTTTGGCTAGTGAAAATGGTATTTTCATATATCTGAATGTGACTGCGATTCCCGGCTTCGCAATGTACATTGGGCTTCTGCTTACAGATTGAACTGGCTATGTTAATGGCTCGGGGTAGCTGATTCTTTATGAGAATTGAACTTTGTCGGACGTACGTTCTGTAGTTCTTGCAACGACCTTCGGCATACACTTATTGCACGTCGCTTTGGTTAAAACGGCTTGCCTGATAAAATATTGGAAAAATGTATGCAAATGTAATGTTTTGCAAAGCTTGTGCGATCACTTATGGCTTTACAAATGGCAGTAGCCGCCCCCTCTGAAAAAAGTAAGAAAATGCTACGGAGTGGAAAGAGATGGGGCGTGTTGTGTTGTTTTAGTCGTGTTGTTTTAGACAGGGAAGTTAACAGCTCGTTTCTCGCACCGGCCGCAGCATTGAAAACCCTGACGAAGTCGCGTCACCCTGGTTAAATGAGTTACACTCACTTGCAATTTAAAAATGCGGGCAATCCATTAAATTTTAAAAGGACTTGCCATATGCCGTTGCAATGCGACTGACCTGCAGCAAAGTTGCTTCCGTGGATTTTAGGCACTTTTCTTACATTTACGCCCGCTTCACGGTCTATAGACGCCGCGGCGCCATCGAGTACATTCTACTTTCTCACAGCAACATCAGGGGAGAGACCGAACGCAGTCCCCCACTAGCAGAAATTATGCGGTCGAGATTCCCACATTTCCCCTGGGGAATTCGCAGGGGTCAGCACGACCGAAGTGCAATGGCCGAGCCTCGCCCTGGGTGAACCACCTTTTTCCTTTTCCTTTTCAAAATTATTTATTAAATCAATACAATTATCTTACAACACAACAGACATTCAACACTTCACAGAAAACATTCAATACAATCTATACAGTACAAAAAAAACATTAATCATGGGTCTTTTTCTATTAACGGCAACACTTAAACAAGTCCTATCATTACAACCAAGTATTTAAAAAAAACCACCCGCCAGAATCCAGTAAATACGGCCAACATGCTATTACACCTTTCCCCCTTAAAAACAAATCCAGACCCCACCCCTTTCCCTTTAAAAAGAATCTATACAAACAACACACCCCTAAAAACAAACCAACATAAAACACCCAACTACCTAAACAATCTACTAAAACCATATAAAAAAACCCGTACAAATGATGCCCACTAAAATTTTCTTCCCCATGACAATAAAAATTACAACACAATACAATACTTAAAATCAACAACAAACAACTTTTGTACAGGGCAGCGGTGTACACTCTAGACAACATGCCTTCACTCCATCTCTACCGCACCACCATAAAAAAACTATGACTTGGTCAGGCTGATCCTCCCTGTCCCATTACCATCATCCATGCTGCATGCCCCCACCTGTCCCTGGCCCATCCAGGCCTTTCCTTCTCTGGTCCCGGCACATGTAGTCCTTCAGAGTGGCAAACGCCACTCCCTTCACTGCTTCCGGTGGCATGGCTCTGCCCTCCCTTGCACACACATTCCGTGCAATCCATCTCGCCTCCTTGATGCAGTTTATCGCCATCCAGAGTGACCTCCACCTTTGTCCATTCCTTGGTTTGTCCGCACCGTACAATGCCGTCTGGCTTTTTAGTGCTGAAGCAGTCCCAATTATTCCTTTTAGTAGCGTTCCACAGAGGCTCCATAGAGCCTTTGCTGACTTGCAGTTCCACAAACAGTGCCAGACAGTCTCTTCTTGCCCACACCTGGGCCAAGGGCACACCCCTGAGGGCATGCAGCACACCTTGCACTGGGAGGACCCCATGTGCCACCTGCCAGGCCAGGTCTTTATGGCGATGCAGCAGATCTGGGTGGGCCACCTCCTTCCATACGTCCTCTGACCGGCCTACTGCCAGTCCCCAAACTTGGCACACCGACTCCCTGTCCTGTACAAAAGATAGTAAAAGTTTGTGTTTCAGCATGGCTTCTGTTCCTACCCCCCCTATCCCATTTTTATTAAAAACTTTTTCATTCCCCCATAGCCCCCCACAATGTTAAAGGCTACTGGTACTGTTAACTGAACTTTCACCACCCCCAAACTTTTAAAATAAGCCCCCGTAAAAAATCTTACAAAAAACGCCGCCTTACAGGACAATGACACACACATAGACACATGTAACGCCACAAAATGACACCACAACACAGAATAAAAGTCTAGCACCCCCTTACCCCCTTTTTCTGGCCTTTTTTTTTTTTTTAAATGTAGAAATTCATGAAAATTGGGTAAAACTGTAAGAATTCATGATAAACTACTTAAAAGTCACTGCTGGTTTAAGAAAAGTTAAAACCAAAAACGTAACTTATTTACATTTAATTGTTTTTCGGTAATCTATAAGAAAGCCTTTCTAAAACTAATTTCGGATCGATTGCTTATGCCTTCTCCATCCACTAGAGGAGGATCGCGGTCTTTTTTCCTCATTCCAGATAAAGCCACTGATGAGGAAACACGTCTTAAGTTGCAATTGTGATCCTTCTCCCCTTTTTTCAGGTATGATATTAATTATACACTGTTAATGGAGTGAAAACATGAACGTTAGACATACCTGACCGTGAAAAAGCACTAATGGAGTTGATGTTGGTGAAGTTTTACTAGTTTTACCGAGTGTATAAACCGAGAAAATGTGCTAGCTTATTTAGCCGCTACAGCCATTTTATGTACGATCACAGTAGACACGTGAAATGTCCATGATGTCTCTGTAATGCAGCTACTTTCCGAATGGTATTCCTTTTTAGTTTTTCGGTGTTAATGCCTATTTGCTGTAATAACGTGCGGGTTACATGTTCATTTTGTTGCCTTGGTTTGAAATTTATTACTAAATGCCGCGTTTTACCGAGTGTATTTGTGGAGAACACATGGTAGCTATACATGCTAGCTTGCTAGGCCGCGGCAGCCATTTTAATGTCCCAACAGGTTCGCGTGGAAGGTGCATGCTGTCTAGCTAGCTCGGTCCAAGTAAATGGTATCTCTTTCTATTTAGGTACTAGTGCTGTTTCACCGTAATAACCTGCTGTTAACATATTTGCGGATATTTGTTCTTAAGCTACTGTTTGTAACCGAATTGTTTCTTTTATTTGTTTGTCACTAAAGACATTGTAGATAAATGTGTATCTTGTAATTGAGGTCATATGAAAGGAAAAGTGTGAAGGAATTGAATTAAAGAGTAAATTAGAGAATTAATTGAATGAAACTGAAATGGAATGTAAAATAGCAGACTCTGTTAAATGACTCAATTTAAAACAGGTGCCAAATTGAAATTGATAGTGGAGAATTATTTTAACTACAGTGATGCTATCTACCAGTAACAGTATAATTTGAAAGATAACGGTTGTTATTTGAGTCATTGCTTATATGCACTTGTGGAAAAAAAGGAACGCTGAATGGAACATAGATTGTGACATGGTGTACATGTTCTGTGGAATTTTCATTTATTGGCAAATGTAAATGTTTATTGTTGAAAAGATTCCAGATAAAGCCACTGATGAGGAAACACTGCTTAAGTTGCAATTGTGATCCTTCTCCCCTTTTTCAGGGTTACAACATTTGCGTGGTGCGGCGGTAGGTTGAGTCAACTGAGTGTTATTGGTTTGCTGTGTTTTCCCTCAGGTAATTCTAGTCGTCGGGCATGTCCTTCGGGCTTGTCACTTTGTTATTTTGCCTTTCTTATTTTTGGTGTTAACTCTGGGTGGGGGTACGCTCCGGTTCGCCGTGAGTGGCTATTCAATCGGTCTCTCATTTGCGTTCACGGGTTTTGCGTTTAAAAGCCGCCTCGAGCCCGGTAACTACACTGAAGACTATGTTAGGTTTTAGTTAGATTTTCGTTGCTACTAGATAGTTAGGACCTGGGGGAAGTCGACGTATAGTGACTCTAATTATCGTTGTAATGAGTGTGATTAGTATCACCTGTGATTTTGCTCAAACGGAGGACGCTAGGACGAGAGAGCTTGTGGTTGTGTTTGGGGTGAGTATGGAAATTTGCTACATTTCTACCTTTGCAGTTTGTTTGATTAAGCAATCGGTAGCTGTGTTCGCATGTTAATTAATAATATTTCCATGTTCATGCTCGTTCGTTTGTTCGTGCTCGTACTAGCTGCAAACTTAGCGTGTTCACGTTTCGACTTGCGAACTGTGACTCGTGTTCTTTCAAGCCGTGGTGGCTGTGAGCCGTGTTAGAATTACTTCCGTGTGTTTTTCCGAGAGAGCAATATCAGCACTCGGTAAGTAAATCTGAGCTACTTTCGTGATCCATTCCCGTGTAACCGAGGATGGTTATGGTGCTACCATTGTGTAATGGTTGTATTCGTAGCGCTAGTCACATAATGCTAGTGTAGCAATTTTGTGCATCGCTTGTAACTACTTTGTAAGCTTATAAAAATTTTGTAATATTTTTACATTGATGCCTTTATTGGCTGCTTTCTAGTGGTTGTTTGTGTGCGGTTGTGCCTGTGCTTGCGTTTTATGCTGTAGCTGTAAAGCTGAATGGTTAAGCTGCTTGTTGTGATACTGTTGATATTGTATTGTAACGCATTTTTCTTGTGCTTTGGTACTTTGATTAGGATAACAGTACTTGTTTTGCCTTCCTATAGCCTTTTGTGTAACCTGTGGTATAGGTAGTTTAGTGTTGATTGCTACACTATTACTGCTGTTGTGGTGCTGGGGCACTGATCCAATTCTATTTTAGCCTCTTGTTGTGTTAGTTTTCTTAGGTGAGTGGTTCTGATTGTTCTAGGATTCTTGGCTGCATTGGTTTGGATTATATCTTAAGATGTCTACTGTTGACATGTTTTTTGATGATCCCTCTGAGGACCTGCTAGAGGAATTTACTAAAGAGCAGCTGTTTAAAATAGCAGAATATTACGAAATTGAGATTTCTAGTATTGATAAACGACTTGGAGCTAACGTTGTTAACACTTTGAAGGCAATTCTAACTGACATGAGGGTGCTTAGAGCTAAACAGGAGTCCCCCTCACGACTCAACGAGTCTGAGGTTACTTCAAAATTACAATTACTTGATCGGGAATTGGAAATGAAAAGGCTAGAATTAGCAGCAAAAGAGGCAGATTTGGAGATGAAGAGGTTAGATATTGAAGGCAAGAAGACTACCTCTCCTGTTGCATTTGAGGTAGGTAGGCATATTCGCATGGTTCCTTCGTTTTCAGAAAAAGAGGTAGAGGGGTACTTTTCTCATTTTGAGAGAGTGGCCACCTCTTTAAATTGGCCGAAGGATGTATGGACTTTGTTGCTGCAATGTGTCCTTACTGGTAAGGCCCAAGAGGCATATTCAACTTTATCATTTGAAGACAGTGTTGATTATGATTTAGTCTGGGCTGCCATCTTGCGTACATATGAACTGGTACCTGAAGCATACCGAAAGAAGTTCCGACGCTATGCTAAGCAGGATAAACACACTTATGTGGAGTTTTCAAGGGAGAAGGGGCAGTTGTTTGATAGGTGGTGTCGATCTCAGAAGGTTGAGACTAAGGAACAACTCCGTGGGATGATGGTTCTGGAGGAGTTTAAGAATGGTCTGCCTGAGGCCATTACCACTTATCTCAATGAACAAAAAGTAATCAAGGTGTCAGAAGCTGCCGTCCTTGCTGATGAATTTGTGTTAACCCATAAGATTGTGTTTGGGGAAAAACATTGTAATGAGGGCAAAGACAGACATCAAGGGGGTTTTCGTTCCTTCAAGCCCACTTCCACTGGCCCGGTGCCATCTGTGCCACTGGCTGATAAGTCTAGCCCTGTGGGTAAATACCCTGATGGAGTCTGTTTTTACTGCAAAAAGACAGGACATAAGATCTCCAATTGCTTTAGTGTCAGAAAAAACAGCAGGGTGCTAAATCTGTTGGCCTGGTAGCTCCTTTGACTTCTTGTGACGTTGCTGAACCTGAATTCCATGTCTCACCATCCAAATGCTCCAGTACTCAAAAGAATTACACTCCATTTCTCATGAATGGCTGTGTGTCAATACCTGGCCAGGGTGGAAATGCACCAGTCTGTATCCTCAGAGACACAGGTGCTGCTCAGTCCTTCTTATAGGAGTTTTACCCCTGTCTGAACAGACCTCCACTGGCACTAGTGTTTTAATCCGAGGGTTTGAGATGGGCTTTGTTGACGTGCCCTTACATCGCATTGATTTAATTTCTGACCTAGTGACTGGCAGTGTCGTAGTGGGAGTGCAACCGTCCCTCCCCGTGCCTGGTGTTACATTTATTTTGGGGAATGATCTGGCAGGTGGAAATGTTTGGAGACAATCTGACACTCCACCTGAAGTTGTCTCTGTGCCATTGGTGTGCGAGGGTCCAGATGAGTTGGAACAGAAATATCCTACATGTGCTGTCACTCGTGCTATGGCAAAGCAACGTGATGCTAGCGACTTGCAGGAAGAGTGTTTTGACGACCTTTGTGACACGTTTTTTGGGCACCCTGAAATGTCTGACTCACAGTCTGTCTTTCTCCCCACGGTCAAGACATCTGAAGACCTTGTTCCAGAGAAGGGTGATACTGTGAAAACCACCATTTGTGACATGCCACTGTCTCGAGCACAATTAATCTCTGCTCAGAAGGCTGATCCAACCCTTGTGTCTCTGTTTGAGTCTGTGTCTCCTGATCAGGAGATTGATGCTGTGCCCCAAGGATATTTCCTTAGGGATGGAGTGTTGATGAGGACATGGAGGCCGCATGATGTTCCTGATGAGTGGAAGGTAATTTCTCAGATAGTAATTCCATCTAACTACAGAAACGAGGTTTTGAGTGTGGCTCACGATGGTTTAGCCATCTAGGGATTAATAAAACATACAATCGCATCCTTCGGCATTTCTTTTGGCCTGGCTTAAAGCGAGATGTGGTGAAATTCTGTAAAACGTGTCATGTCTGTCAGGTTACCGGGAAACCTAACCAGACCATTCCTCCTGCACCCCTTTACCCAATTCCAGTAGTTGGAGAGCCCTTTGAGCATATAATTCTGGATTGTGTTAGGCCTCTTCCACGGTCAAAAAGGGGGCCATCAGTACTTATTAACAATCATGTGTGCTGCTACTTGCTTCCCAGAGGCTGTCCCTCTGCGGAAGATTACTGCAAAAGCAGTCATCAAAGCCTTAATCAAGTTCTTCTCTGTTTTCGGCCTCCCTAGGGTCATTCAAAGCGACCAGGGAACCAACTTCATGTCATGTGTTTTTGCCCAAGTCCTTCAACAGCTCCAAATCAAGCATAATGTCTCCAGTGCTTATGCTGAGAGCCAGGGGGCCTTAGAAAGGTTTCACCAAACCCTTAAGACTATGCTTCGTACTTACTGTTTGGAGCTTGGGAAGGATTGGGAAGAGGGCATTCCCTGGTTGGTTTTTGCATCCAGAGAGGTAGTGCAGGAGTCTTTAGGGTTCAGGTGTTGGTGTTTGGTCACACGGTGCGTGGTCCTCTGGCCCTGTTGAGGGACCAGTGGCTTAAAGAAACTCCTCAGCATAATTTGTTGGAGTATGTCAGCAAATTTTGCTCTCAATTACACCGAGCCCGTGACTTGGCCAAGCAGAACCTAGAAGTTGCTCAGGGGAAAATGAAACACTTGTTTGACCGTAAAGCCCAGGTCCGGAAGTTCACCCCCGGTGATGAGGTGTTGGTTCTGCTGCCCATTGCCGGTTCTGCTCTACAGGCACGGTATAGTGGTCCATACGTGGTGGAACGTAAGGTATCTGAATGTGATCATCACCCCTGATAGGCGACGGCCTACGCAACTGTGTCACGTCAACATGGTAAAGCCCTACCATGGGAGAGGGCCTACTGCAAAGCCTGTATCACTCTCCGCTGTGCTCCCACATTTACCTTTGCCTTCCTGCACCTTCCCAGGGCTGACTGTTGCCTCGTCTCCACTCCTGGAGAGGAGTGTTGGGGATGTGACTGTTCATTCCCAGGGTAGGAATGTTGCATTGACCTCACTCTTGGAGAACGAGGAGGGTGTGACTGCTCCATCTCGGTGTGTGATAGAGGGTCGCTTACAGAATTCTGAGATGTTTTCCTCTTTTCCTGATCATCTCCCTCACCTGTCAGGTGCTGAGAAGGCTGACATTGTCGCTTTAGTTCAGTCTTACCCTTCTCTTTTTCCTGATGTGCCCAGTTGTACATCTCTCATGGAGCATGACATTGATGTAGGTTCTGCACTCCCCATTAAGCAACATGCTTATCGAGTCAACCCCTTGAAGCGTGAGCTCTTGAAAAAGGAGGTTGATTATATGTTGTCACACAATATTGCTGAACCGAGCTCAAGTCCATGGAGTTCTCCATGTTTGTTAGTAAACAAACCGGATGGATCATATCGTTTCTGTACAGATTATCGACGGATTAATTCTGTCACTAAACCTGATTGCTATCCCCTACCGCGAATGGACGATTGTGTCGATAGGGTGGGATCTGCCAGATTTGTCAGTAAATTCGACCTTCTGAAAGGCTACTGGCAGGTTCCATTGTCCGCTCGCGCTAGAGAGATATCTGCATTTGTTACGCCAGACTCTTTCCTCCAGTACAAGGTAATGCCATTTGGCATGCGCCTGCAACCTTCCAACGTCTTATTAACCACGTTTTGTCTGGTCTTTCCAGCTGTGAGGCATATCTGGATGATGTGGTGGTTTTTAGCTCCTCGTGGTCCACACATTTGGGTCACATACAGGAGCTTTTTGATTGTCTGTTGGCTGCTAACCTTACCATTAACCTTGCCAAGTGTGATTTTGGTAGGGCTGCTGTAACCTACTTGGGTATGGTCATTGGCAGGGGGCAAGTGCGTCCCGTAGGAGCAAAGGTTGAGGCTATTTGTCAGTTTCCTGTACCAACCACCCGCCGAGAGGTACGGCGATTCTTAGGTATGGCTGGATATTACAGGAATTTCTGTAAAAACTTCTCATCTGTTGTCGCCCCTTTGACCGATCTCATTAGCCCCAAGGTTGATTTCCACTGGTCTGACTCCAAATGCCAAAGCTCTGCTAGTCAGTGCCCCAGTATTAGCGGCTCCAGACTTCTCGAAGCCTTTCCGTCTTGCTGTGGATGCAAGGGATTTTGGGGCAGGTGCTGTTCTTCTCCAGGTTGCTTCTAATGGCATTGAACATCCTGTCTGCTACTTCTCTAAGAAGTTTAGTTCGCAGCAGCGTGCATTACATTACATTACATTATAGGCATTTAGCAGACGCTCTTATCCAGAGCAACGTACAACAAGTGCATAGGTTTCATGATGTAGAGGCGCAAAAGAAACACTAGAGTGAAGTAAGGATCGTAGTGCCAGAAGTGACCACATCGATCAGGACTCCAACCCTGTAGAGTAAGCTTGTTCAGCAAGCAAGAATCCTACCAAGTACAAACTAGCACTGGAATCACACCTAATCATACAAAAACAATCCTGCCAGATACACTAACATAATCAAATTATCCTAGCTAGGTACAGTGAACTGAACTATAGGCTAGGGAGGGGTGGGGAGAGGTGCAGCCTGAAGAGATGAGTCTTCAGTCTGCGTTTGAAAGTGGTGAGATTCTCTGCTGTTCTGACCGTCACGGGGAGGTCATTCCACCAGCGAGGGGCCAGGACAGACAGCAGACGGGAGCGGGAAGTGCAGACGCGAAGAGGGGGAGGTGCCAAGCGTCCAGAGGTGGCAGAACGGAGAGGTCTGGCTGGTGTGTAGGGTCTGATGATCCTCTGAATGTACCCTGGTGCTGACCCCTTAGCTGCCTGGTATGCAAGCACCAAGGACTTAAATTTGATGCGAGCCATAACAGGCAGCCAGTGGAGGTCAGTGAGCAGGGGGGTGACATGGGAATGTCTGGGGAGGTTGTAGACCAGACGCGCTGCAGCATTCTGGATGAGCTGCAGGGGTCTGATGGCGGATGCTGGCAGACCAGCCAGTAGCGAGTTGCAGTAGTCCAAGCGGGACAGGACCATCGCTTGAACCAGGAGCTGGGTTGCGTAGGTGGTGAGGAAGGGGCGGATTCTCCGGATGTTGTACAGGAAGAACCTGCACGTTCGACTCACCGCCGTGATGTTCTGGGAGAGGGACAGTCTGTTGTCCATCACCACTCCAAGGTTTTTTGCGGTGGGTGATGATGACACCACAGTGTCCCCCAGGGAAATAGAAAAGTCGAGAAGGTTAGAGGAAGGAGCAGGGATGAAGATCATCTCCGTCTTGCCTGGGTTCAGCTTAAGATGGTGGTTATCCATCCAGCTCTGGATGTCCCTCAGGCAAGCAGAGATGCGAGCAGAGACCTGAGTGTCAGAGGGCGGGAAGGAGAGAAAGAGTTGGGTGTCATCGGCATAACAATGATAGGACAACCCATGGGCAGAGATTACAGGACCAAGAGATTGGGTGTACAGGGAGAATAGGAGGGGACCAAGGACAGAGCCCTGGGGAACTCCTGTGGCAAGGGGGCGAGGTGCTGATACTGCACCAGCCCAGGCGACTTGGAAGGAGCGACCGGAGAGGTAGGACTCAATCCAGTCTAGTGCTGTGCCACAGATCCCCATAGCTGCCAGGGAGGACAGGAGGATGGGATGGTTGACGGTGTCAAAGGCAGCAGAAAGGTCTAGGAGGATCAGGACAGATGAATGGGAGGCTGCTTGTGCAGCGTGAAGCGACTCATTGACCGAGAGGAGTGCGGTCTCTGTCGAGTGGCCAGGTCTGAAGCCAGACTGGTAGGGGTCTAGGAGGTTGTTCAGGGAGAGAAAAGAGGAGAGTTGATTAGAAGCAGCTCGTTCAATTGTTTTGGATAGGAAGGGGAGAAGGGAGACAGGACGGTAGTTCTGGATGACAGAGGGATCCAGAGTGGGCTTTTTCAGCAGTGGGGTGACGTGGGCCAGCTTGAAAGAAGAGGGGAAACATCCAGAAGACAAGGAGGAGTTCACGAGGGAGGTGACATATGGGAGGATGTCAGGTGTGATGGTCTGGAGGAGAGAGGAAGGGATGGGGTCAAGAGCACAGGTGGTAGGGCGGTGGGAGAGTAGGAGCTGGGAAACATCAGAGTCAGTGAGGGGAGAGAAAGTGGAGAAACAAGGGGAGGGAACAGAGCTGGGGGAGTGGGGAAGGGTGGTGGTGGACGTGAAGGAGCTGCGGATGTCTGCAATTTTCTCATCGAAGAAAACTGCGAAGTCATCTGCAGCGAGGGAGGACTGAGGTGGGGAAGGAGTGCTGAGGAGAGAGGAGAAAATGGAGAACAGCTGATGAGGGTTAGAGGCAGATTTATGAATTTTTGTTTGATAGTAATTAATTTTGGCAGAGGTTACAGCGGTAGAAAATGTAGCTAGCATAGACTGGTAGGCAGACAGGTCGGATTGAGCCATGGATTTCCTCCACTTCCTCTCCGCTGCACGTAGGCTGGCCCGGTTGGTTCGGAGGGGGTCAGACATCCACGGACTGGGAGGGGACGAGCGTGTCTGCCTGGAGACTAGAGGACAGAGAGAGTCAAGTGCTGAGGAGAGCGAGGAAGACAGAGTGGAGGATGCAGAGTCAGTGGGAAGGTTGGAGAAGGATTCAAGAGTGGGGAGTGAAGCAGTGACACTGGAAACGAGAGAGGAGGGAGAGAGGGAGCGGAGATTACGGCGGACCATGACAGTAGGAGTGGATGGAGGGGAGGGAGGGAGAAGGAAATGAAGTGGTGGTCAGACTGGTGCAGAGGGGTCACTGTGGGATTGGAAGAGGAGCAATTCCTCAGGATAACCAGGTCTAGGAGATTGCCAGCTTTGTGTGTTGGTGGGGAGTGCATTAGGGAGAGATCGAATGAGTGAAGTAGAGGCAGGAAGGCTGCGGAGTGGGAGGCATCAAGGTGGATGTTGAAGTCTCCCAGGAGGATCAGTGGGGTGCCATCCTCTGGGAAGGAGCTCAGCAGGGTGTCGAGCTCATCAAGGAAGTTTCCCAGGGGCCCTGGAGGGCGATAGATAACTACAATATACAAGTTAACAGGATAGGTGATTGAGACAGAGTGGTATTCAAAGGTAGAGATGGAGAGGTGAGAGAGGGGGAGAACAGAGAATTTCCAGGAGGGAGAGATCAGCAAACCTGTGCCCCCACCACGGCCAGATGGGCGGGGGGTGTGAGAGAAGGAGAAGGAGAAGGAGGAGGAGAGGGCTGCAGGGGTTGCAGTGTTGCCTGGTGTGATCCAGGTCTCAGTGAGGGCAAGGAAATGTAAAGAGAGGAGGGACGCGTAGGCTGAAATGAAGTCAGCCTTCCGCGTAGCAGACTGGCAGTTCCATAGCCCTCCTGCGACCGTGAAGTTGTCACAGGGGGTCAATGAGGGATAGCGAAGGTTGGAGGGGTTCCGTCGTCGCGGGGGGCCTCGCCTGCAGAAGCGAGTTCTGAAGGGGAGAGAACAGGTTGGGATGGGATGGGCACATAGCATAGCAGTGAGGACAGGGAGTAGAGAGAGGAAGGGTGATGGTAGAAGGATAGGGATGCAATGACACAAACTGGGAGGGAGCGACGCTAAACTAATGCTGGGCAAACTACAAAACAGGTAGAAGTCTAATCTAGCTACACTAATGGCAAAAAACAGATACTTAGCCCGCTCTAGGAGAACTTCTGCGGGTCCTGCACAGCTGAATCCTGATTGCACTTTCTGACCAACTAACTCCAAACAGTTCTAATATAGCGTCGCTCCAAGCCAGACTACAAGCCCTAATTAGCAAATGAAAAGCAGCTGGTGACTAAGCAATTGCCCCACAAACCAGCAGCTAACTAGCTCCACACAATACCTGCTTCATGCAGTCAGTTAAGAGCAAATGAGGCTAATAAGATACTACACTTCAAACTACACTTCACAAACAAACACCAAAACTAATGCTGGGCAAACTACAAAACAGGTAGAAGTCTAATCTAGCTACACTAATGGCAAAAAACAGATACTTAGCCCGCTCTAGGAGAACTTCTGCGGGTCCTGCACAGCTGAATCCTGATTGCACTTTCTGACCAACTAACTCCAAACAGTTCAATCAATCAATCAAATTTTATTTATATAGCGTATTTTACAACAGTTGTCACAATACGCTTTACAGACAGCCCTAGCCTAAACCCCCACAGGAGCAAGCCTAAGGCAACAGTGGCAAGGAAAAACTCCCTGTGGCAGATGGGGAGAAACCTTGGAAGGAACCAGGCTCAAGGGGGAAACCCATCCTCCTCTGGTCGGCTCAGGGTGCCGACTGGTGACCAGCATGTCAGCCAGTTTATACAGAAGATATGATAAGTGATGTGGCTCAGATGATGGGTGGGGCCAGGTGGCGGTGATGGGGAACAGCAGGTGGCGGCAGATGTGGGCAGGGTGGAGGCAATGACGAAGGAGGGGCTGGACCGCAGAGGTGGGGGAGACCAGACGACTCTCGAAGCACTCTCGAGGGTTGGGGCAAGAGCCCCGCCGGCAGCGTGGGGAAGAGGGTGGAAACAGCAGTTAAGGGATTTGCAATATACCAAACAGTGAGTAAGTGCCAGTGCTATGTATTGTGGGACGCCGCCAGGAGTAAAATATGGCTGCATATCTACTAGGACAGGGATGGAGAGCCCATGCAGTCATGAGGGGTAGACAACCATACCCGCCTATCAAGAGCCAGCCCATGTAAAGTCGGGTCACAGCTGATTGACAGGTGACAGTAAGGAAAGGATTGCCACCTAGAAAGCTCTATGACTACAGGCTTCTCGCACCCTGTCTCCAGACTATAACTGATTGTAAGCTTGAGCATAGAGGTGCGTTTTTAATCTAGATTTAAATATTGAGACTGTGTCTGACTCCTTTATAAATAATGGAAGCTGGTTCCACAGTAGTGGGGCCCTGTAGGAGAAAGCCCTACCACCTTTTAGGTTCTTGGAAATTCTTGGGACTACCAAGTAGCATGCGTCTTGAGATCGGAGTGACCTTGTGGGCTTATAAGGTAGGAGCAGGTTCGATATGTACACAGGTGCACGTCCATGCAGAGCTTTAAAAGTCAGGAGCAAAACCTTGAAGTCTATCCTATACTTAATGGGTAGCCAGTGAAGCGACGCTAGTACTGGTGTAATGTGCTCATACTTCTTAGTTCTGCTGAGGATACGAGCAGCTGCATTCTGCACAAGCTGGAGACTCTTTAACGAGTTATTAGGGCAGCCAGAAAGCAGGGCGTTACAGTAGTCTAACCTAGACGTAACAAATGCATGGATCAATTTTTCAGCATCCTCGACTGACAGGAAATGTCTCATTTTAGCTATGTTGCGCAGCTGAAAGAAGGCAATTCTGGATGTGTTTTTTATATGGGTGTCAAAAGATAAATCAGGATCAATGGTGACACCAAGGTCTTTAACGACCATATTAGGTTCAGCCAAACAACCATCACAGTTTAAGGTGAGAGTAGACAATTTCTCCCTTAATATTTTGGGACCTAAAACCAACATTTCAGTCTTGTCTGAATTTAGGAGCAGAAAATTTGAAAGCATCCAAACCTTGATATCTACAATACAGGCCTCTAACCGTGAAAGCGGCAGTGCTTCGCCAGGTTTCATTGAAATATAAATCTGGGTATCGTCCGCATAACAGTGGAACTCTACGCCATGTCCCCGGATAATATTGCCAAGTGGTAGCATATATAGCGAGAAGAGTACTGGTCCTAGTACTGATCCTTGTGGAATACCGTATTTCATTATTGAGGAGCTGGACTCATCTTCTTTTAATTTGACAAACTGTTTCCTGTCACAGAGGTATGAACCAAACCATGCAAGTGCCTGTCCATGAAGTCCAACACAGGCCTGGAGTCTGTCCAGGAGTATTCCATGGTCAATTGTATCAAAAGCTGCACTCAGGTCGAGGAGCACAAGAACCGACACAGAGTTACGGTCGGCTGACAGTAGTAAATCATTTGTAACCTTGATAAGTGCGGTTTCTGTGCTGTGGTGGGGTCTAAACCCAGATTGGAATACCTCATGGATACCGTTAGAGCTAAGGTATGCACTTAGTTGCTTAGCAACAATTTTCTCCAATAATTTTGAAAGAAATGGAAGGTTTGAGAGAGGTCTATAATTTTCCAATTTATCGGGTTCTAAGTTTGGTTTCTTCAATAATGGCTTAATGACTGCCACTTTTAGTGACTCAGGTACGTATCCTGTGACTAGGGATGTATTAACGATTTTTAGGATATGCTGGCCTAGTACTGGAAATAGTTCTTTAATCCAGTTTGAAGGAATAGGATCGAGTACACAAGTCGTCGGTTTTGAAGACATAACTAATTCAGATAACTCAATCATGCTAATGGGCGTAAAACAGCTCAGTACTGCTGTCTGTAAATCTTCCTGTTGTAACCAGGTGCGGGGCTGTTTATTAGCAAGAACAGGAATAGTGCATGATGGAGACAGTTTGGAAATCTGGTCTCTAATAGCCTCAATTTTCTGATCGAAGAAGTTCATGAAGGCATTGCTGCTAAGGTTGGAAGGATAGGATGAAAACTCTGATGATTGTTTTTTAGTTAATTTATCCACAGTGCTAAATAGGAATTTTGGGTTATGTCTATTTTGTTCAATAAGTTTTGAGAAAAAGGCAGATCTAGCAGAAGCAAGAGCTTGCTTATACTGAAGAAAGCTGTTTTTCCATGCAAGATGAAATACTTCTAGCTTTGTTGATCGCCATTTTCGCTCTAATTTTCTAGTAGACTGCTTCAGGGCCCGGGTGGTATCGTTATACCACGGAGTGTGCTTTTTCTGACTAGGGTTTCTTCTTTTAAGGGGGGCAACGGCATCAAGAGTGTTCCTGAGGGTAAAGGTTAGCTGGTTGGTCAATTGGTCCAGATCGGCTTCATCAGCATTTTCATCAGTCTTTTCTTCTATGGAGAGGAATGACTCCGGAAGCATATTTAAAAACTTTGGAATAACCTCAGGGTTTATTGAGCGGCTGTAGTAATATCTAGGCTGTGATACAGGAGGATTTGATGCCTTAATATTGAACGTAATAAGGAAATGATCTGACAGTATAGGGTTATGAGGTGCGATGGTAAGATTTACCACACTAATACCATGTGACAGAACTAAGTCTAAGGTATGGCCACGGTAGTGAGTAGGCTCACAAACATTCTGTAAAAAACCAATGGAATCAATAATAGAGGCAAAAGCTGTTCCTAGGGGGTCACCATTTTTATCCACATGTATGTTGAAGTCACCAACAATTATGACCTTATCTGCTGAAATTGCAAGGTGTGATAAAAACTCAGCGAATTCCCTTAAGAAATCAGAATAAGGCCCAGGTGGCCTGTAAACAGACACAAGAAAAAAGGACTGCCGGCTAGCACTTTCATTAGCTAGATCGGGCTGTACACAGTTAGTAATAAGAGCTTCAAAAGAGGAGAACATATAGCCATGCTTAGGCGCTAGACTCAATAAGGACTGGTAAATAACTGCAACGCCTCCCCCTCTGCCTGATGGACGTGACACCTGAGTACCTATGAAACCCACAGGAGACGCTTCATTGATCGCAACATATTCATCAGGTCTTAGCCAAGTTTCAGTCAGACATAATACACTCAGATTATGGTCTATTATCAATTCGTTGACAAGATCTGCTTTTGGAGTGAGTGATCTAACATTCAATAGTCCAATTTTTAAGGATGGTTCACTATGAATAATAGCAGCGTGCCGTGTTTTAATGACAATTAAGTTATCCACATCAATTCCACGGTTAGCTTTATGTTTGGCATAGATGCGTGGAACAGACACAGTCTCAATATAACAGATATCAGATTCTAGTTTAAGAGTATTAATTAAAGGGGCTTTTGAAATACTATTTCTATGAACTAACTCTGAAACGCACCTTGCAGACAGAGGCGTAGGGCCATAAGTCTGGGACACAGGTATAAAGAAACGAGCAGGCAAAAACATAAGGTTAGAAGCCTGCGGCCTGGCCGGTGCCCTGATGGAGTGTCAGGATGTGGCCTTATTAAGACTAGCAGCTATGTTGTTGGATAGGACACGAGAACCTCTCCAGCTCGGGTGGAGTCCGTCTCTCTTTAATAGGCCAGGCCTTCCCCAGAAATCAGGCCAATTGTTAATAAAGCCTATGTCACTAGATGACCACCACTCCGACAGCCAGAGATTTAGCGAAGATAGTCTACTGTAGACCTCATCGCTCCTACGAGCTGGAAGCGGGCCAGAGCAAATTACTTCCCGACACATCTTTTTTGCCACTGCACACACCGCTATAAAATTGTTTTTGGTTACCTCCGATTGCCTCAATCGGATGTCGTTTGTGCCGACGTGGATAACAATCCTAGAGTATTTACGTTTACTTTTAGCCAGCACTTTTAAATTTGCCTCAATGTCGGTGGCTCTGGCCCCAGGAATACACTGTACTATGGTCCCTGGTGTCTCTAATCTCACGTTTCTCAAAATACTATCCCCTATGATCAGGGCTTTCTCAGTAGGTGTGTTACTGAGTGGGGAATATCTGTTGGAAACGCGAGTTGGGTGGTGCTCGGCGGCCCTGGGCCGGCAACTATGTTTCTTTGGTACCGTGATAAAATCGTCCTGCAGCGAGGACACTGGCGGCGGAGAAACACTCGCATCTAAACTAGCATCCGGCTCGGGTAAAAGGGAGTCTAAGAAAGTCTCACTCTCCTGGATCTGATACAAAGTCCGGATGCGCGTCTCTAACTCAGCTATTTTCTGTGCCAATTCTAAATTAAGCAGACACTTAGAACAGGTACCATTACTAGTAAAATTGGCAGCAGAGCTAAGACTAACCATGCAGCAAACAATGCAGGGAATGGAAGTCATGATGCGCTCTTACCGTATTTTCTTCAGTTGTTCGCGTCGTTTGGTTTACAATTTACTTTGGCGAGTAATCCGGAGAAAGTAGTAAGGTGCTTATGATGCTTACTTAGGTTTTGTTTAAATACAAAATCCCAAAATAATGTCGATACACACTTGAAAGCACAATATTAGCCTGTAACAAAGTTTTTCGAACTCCTCGCTCTTTCAACCACAGACTGGAAACCGCAAACCGCAAACAGTTCTAATATAGCGTCGCTCCAAGCCAGACTACAAGCCCTAATTAGCAAATGAAAAGCAGCTGGTGACTAAGCAATTGCCCCACAAACCAGCAGCTAACTAGCTCCACACAATACCTGCTTCATGCAGTCAGTTAAGAGCAAATGAGGCTAATAAGATACTACACTTCAAACTACACTTCACAAACAAACACCAAAACTAATGCTGGGCAAACTACAAAACAGGTAGAAGTCTAATCTAGCTACACTAATGGCAAAAAACAGATACTTAGCCCGCTCTAGGAGAACTTCTGCGGGTCCTGCACAGCTGAATCCTGATTGCACTTTCCACGGTTGAGCGTGCGTACTCAACCGTGGAGGAGGCGGCACTCGCCCTGGTTCTCGCTGTCCAACACTTCGAGGTTTATGTTGGCTCCTCTTCATGCCCTGTTCTAGTACACACAGACCATAATCCGTTGGTCTTCTTGAACCGCATGCGGAATTCAAATCAGAGGTTGATGCGCTGGAGCCTTATACTCCAAGCATTCAACCTTGAGATTGTTCATATCCGTGGTAAAGACAACGTTCTAGCTGATGCGTTGTCGAGGGTGTAGGGCGACTCTTTTTGGGTCTCTTGTCCTCTCTCCATCTCCCGGTCGCTCTCTATGCCTTGCTTCTCCCTTCTGTTTCAACTTTCCCAGGCGCCGGGGTCGTTGGACGTGTTGGGATGGAGATACGGGTCGGTGAGTGGGCACTGGTTGGTGGGTAGTAGTAGGGTCTGAGTCCCTGTATATATGTATGTTTAGTTGTATGATGGTGTATTATATATTTTGCCTATGATTTGTGACTGTTTTGGTGGCGACTGGTGTCACCATTTGGTGGTGGGGGTGTTATGGTTCCCTGACCTTGTGCCCTAGTGGCTGAATGTGGTGTTGCGGCATTTGTTTGATTGTCTTCCTAAGAGGAAATGGGTGTCACCTGGAAGGGGTCCTACTTAAGGGGCCCTCTGGCTGATGCTCACTCTCTCTCTCCATTCAGAGGACAACCTGCAGCCTGGCTACACTGCGCATTTTTGTTCTTTTGTAGTGTTCTTTAAAGATATTTTTGAATTGCGACTATTTTGCGTGATTCTCGTTTATGTTGCGACTGGCCAGGGGCTGATCGTAACAACAACCTTTTTTTTTTTTTTTTTTATTGTATCAAATATCAAGTACACTACAGTCACATTCCAACATTCATTTACACTACAAAACTGTAAAACCATTTTACACTTGACGTTAAAACAAATTCTCCTAACTGTTTAAATTCTATTTCACTGGCTTTAAAAAATATATATATATAAATAAATAAATAAATACGCTATGCCATAAAAACAGTTTTATGATTACATTCTTCCCTTCGATAATTAAATAAAACAATTTACATTTGACAATAAAACCCCTTCTGGTATTTGACCCAATACATACCACAATTTCTCACCTATGCCTTTTTGTAGAGGGCAGGACATGTCCTTAAATAACTGCCTTCACTCCTTTTCTGCTGCCCCGCCATATTAGGAGTCCTGGCCTGACCCCGCTGGCCCTCCCTGTCCCACCACCATTGCCCACGCGGCGTGCCCCCACACACTACGGCACCCTCGAGTCCATTCCTCCTGTAGTCCCGCACCATGTATCTTTTCACTGCTGCCCAGGCCACTCTCTTTACCTCCTCTGGTGTCAGGTCCTTGTCCTGTAGCAGTCGAAGGTTTCTTGTCGTCCACAAAGCGTCCTTTCCGCAGTTTAAAACTTGCCACACCGGCCTCCACTTTTCTGTTTTTAAAAGGTGTCCATCACCGTATAAAATCATGTGGCACTTCAGTCTTTCTTTAAAACCCATCAGTTTCACCAGAGGGGTGAGTTTGTTCCAGAGGGCCTGGGCTGTGCAGCAGTCCCACAGCAGGTGCCGTACAGTCTCTTCATGTGTGCATCCCGTCTGGGGGCACACCGCAGTCCTCATCATCCTTCGGGCGGTCATAACTTGCCGGACAGGGAGAATTTTGTGTGCCGCCAGCCAGGCCAGGTCCTTATGACGATTCAGCAGGTCCGGGTGGGCCACCGCCTTCCACACTTCTTCTGCTTGACCTAGTGCCAGCCCCCTCACTGCACACGTATCGTCCCTGCCGTGCACAAAAGAGAGCATGTTATGGTATGAGGATAGAGTCTCAGCCCCCTCCCCTTCCAACCCACTCACTGCTAAAAACTTTTTAAAAGGCTGATAAAACACTGGCATGTCAAAGGCCACCGGTTGAGTTTGGTTTGTTTTTAAAATCCCCAACCTTCTCAAAAAGCCCCCAATAAAAAACCGTACGAAACATGAAGCCTTATTTTCTGAATTCACACACAAAGATACATGAAGGGCCACAAACTGGCACATTAAAATCCTATTAAAATCCGGCACTCCCTTTCCCCCTTTACCCCGCTCCTTTTTCACCCACACCCTTTGCAGCCTTTCCCATCCCCCGCCCCAGAAAACACGAAAAACTAAAAAGTCCAGACGGGCCAACACAGAACGAGATGGGACAAACACTACTCCGAAAAATAAAAGCAATGGTAAAAAGACGGATTTTAAAATCAAAACCTTCCCTTCGTACGTCAAATACCTAAAACTCCAGAACTGCAATTTCTTTTTAACTTTCATTAAAACGTCCTCCCAATTTTTCCCGCCCAACCCTTCTTTGTCAAATCTCACACCTAACACCTTCATATCCTTGTCGTCAGTTTTTATAGGAAGACTTTGCAATTCCCTTTGTGTCCATTCTCCATACACTTTTAAAACCGTTTTATCTTTATTCAGTCTTGCCCCCGAGGCCTGCCCAAAAAACTCTGTTAAATCTAAAACCCTGGCGACCGAAACCGCGTCCGAAGCTAAAACTGTGACATCATCCATATAGAGGATGCACCTGGCCTCCCTCCCCCCACTACCCGGTATTTTTACCCCCGAAATCCAGGTGTCCCTTCTCAAGATCTGTGCCAGCGGCTCAACGCAACAAACGAACAGTAGCGGGGATAAAGGACACCCCTGCCGGACGCCACAGTTCACTGCCACTGTTTTTGATAAACGCCCATTTACCAGGATCTTGCTCCTTACCTCCGTATACAGGAGCCCCACCCGAGCTAAAAAACCCTCAGGAAACCCCATTTTTCGCAGTACATGAAACATGTACTGGTGCGAGACCCGATCGTATGCTTTTTCAAAGTCTAAATTTAATTTTAACATTCACGGCTTTGAATGCTACGTCACCAACACAAAAACACCCAACAATCACTCTCCCTGGAATTACTTCCGTGAACCCTGTTACCTCCACCCGACTACTGTTCACTAAAAAAGCTACCCCATCTGCTCTATTTTCATTTGATCCGCTCCACAAGGAGGGCCCATGTCCCCACTTTTCTTCCCACATTTTGTACGATTGCCTAAAAGGCAAGCCGAACTCCTGTAGACAAATTATGTCGGCTTTTATTTTTGCCAAATGGGATATCGCCATCTGCGCCTTTATTTCAGTCTTCATGCTTCTTATATTCACAGACGCCACCGTCAGTGTTTCCTGCATTGGATTAAAAATTAAAAAAACACACTGTACACATATATGCAACATTTTGCAAAACACCACACACTCCATTTATTTCCCTTTCGTCCTCCCGCCTCCACTACCTTCCCCATGTGTGATGTTATCTTGCAAGACCTCCTCCTCCTGAAAGGGTTCTTTATTTGGGGGCATCTGCGGGAAAGACGGGGGCGACTCCGGGGACCCCTCCTCGGATAGGTCCCCCATCAATCCCCACCGCTCCCGAAAACCCCCCCTCCCGCTCTTTCCGCCTCCGAGCCTCTCTATTTCCTCTGCTAATCTCTTCATCCCTCCCACATGTTTGCCCCCTGACTCCATGTCGTCCGACTCCGCCTCCTCTCCTGCCTCCCGAACCTTCATCTCACTTTCACTCATTATGCAATGAAAAAACAAAAAAAACAAAAACAAAAACAGTCCACATCCATCCTACCATGTACACGATTTTATGTTTTAACGAGAGGGTGATTATGGTGGGTACAATAGGAATCATGAGCCGCGAGATTGCGTCGGCCACGTTCCAGATGTCCACATAGATCCCCCAACGAACGCACGAGCCGGCGAAAGACCGATCGAACGAACGAGCGGCCGGGCGATCGCACGAACGCATGGTCATGGCAACCAGACGAACGCTCTCAAAAGCCCGGACCGAC
>NC_049218.1:30812869-30817869 GCF_013347855.1 Anguilla anguilla | reverse complement strand
CCCTATAGCTTTGCGTTCTTCTTCAGTAGCACATTTCCTAGGGCACTGTGCAGATGCCGGCACAACGGAATGCTTGTATTTATGCTTTTTCACGTTAACACTGGTCAGAATTTGATTGAGGTGATGACCTCAGAATTCTCTACGCAGGAAAAACCCTGTAAGCAGGACCCTTGTGGAATATCTGAAATGTGTATTTTACACAGATCTACTCGTTTTGATGTAAACCGTGAACTGGGACAGATTTAGTTCCTCCAAGGCTTGGCATTAGCGGTGAATTTCCGGCAGCAGCCTGCATGCAGGCCCAGATGCAGAATTATGCCAGACCGTGATCGTATCTGCTTTGTTGCATAATTACCGGCCTCCAGCTTCACTGAAATGTGACAAGGATGCAAAGTCAGTGCATGGTGCAAGCAGCTCCCCTTGACAAGCAGCATGTGTTCTTCCACACAGTCTAGACTCTTAAACCAAACCGAAGCTCTTACACACAAACAAAGCTCTTAGACACAACCGAAGCTCTTACAAAAAACCCAAGCTCTTACTCACTACCAAATCTCTTAAACACAACCAAAGCTCTTACAAACCTGAAGCTCTTACGCATTCATTTGCCACAGTCTAGATAAGTCTAGATAATTTCATGTTATCGTATGTGAGTCATTTTTATCCAAATTAAATCTTAATTAATCTTGTCAAAGGGGGTTATCAGAAGACCAGATCTAAAGTGGCAGTAAACCAATATACTTTATATTCACCTGTAAATAATGAAAAATCCATATAAACCAATTGGAATTTTATGAAAAATAAAAAAAATTGCATATACTTTTCAGATATAATTTTAATGGAGGCCTTCTCAGTTTTTATGTTACTACCGTAGTTGCCTGGATGCATAATGTTCACTTTATTCATCCGTACAGCTTGAATCACGGTGCGATCATTTCCTGTCCAGCTCAAAGTGTGCCCAGTCACCAGCATTCCCCACCCGTCTGTCACTCTGTAAGATATTTTGTGACTCCGGCCTGAACCGGATACTTGAGCCCTCAGGCAGAGGAGGGTCATGTGATCCACGGCCACGCCCGCTTTCGACAGACCTGCGGATGTAGCGGTATGACGTCGGCCTCGCTCGGCGCTTGGATCTCATAGAGGCCGTATCCGTGGTAACACACCCACAGCTATGAGGTCGGCAGTGGGCAGCACCACTCGGAGGTCCGAAGTCCAACTGAACCTTTTAGGTAGCGGTGCAGCGTAGCGGTTAGGGAACTGGGTTTCACCGTAAGGTTATAGGCTTCAGTCCCAGGTGGTGTGCTGATGTTGTACCCTTTAGTTGGTCCTTAACCTGAATTTTTTCAGTAAACATCCAACCGTATAAATGGATTGCACGCACAAAGAACATGAGATTGCTCTGGATGAGAGTGTCTGTCTGCTAAATGGCTGAACTTGTAAATCAGGCAGAAGTGTGATGGTGCTGTTGTACCCTTGAGTTGTATGTGATGTATTTGTATGGCTTCAGTAATGTTGTTTTAACTGGATGAGATGTACAAAACTGTAAGCTCTATAAGTCACCCTCAACAAAGCAGTTAGCTGAGATAAAACATTACATTAAAAAATAGGCTTTGCGAAGTCATGCAATTGACTTAGCATCACGCTAGCCTAAGATGAAATACATTTTCTGCTCAACCAAAACCATTTAGTTCATCACAGAAAATAAGCATATTAGATTGTGCGTAGGAGTATTTGATATGCAGCCAGTCGGACAGGAAGAACTGAAAGTGGGTGGGTGTTTAACTGTGGATCACGGTCTGATTTCCGTCTATACTGGGATAAGGCAGTCATCCCTGACTCCCAGTGATAATCCGAAGATCCGCTGGACAGGGGAATGATCTGCTTGGTTTATTATGCACCACACCAGCAACCAGACAGACTCGTTCATTCATGCCTGTCTGGTTCTCTTCTTTATGCAAATCAGTATCTATCTGCAAAGGCAGAAAACAAATAATGAAAAAAAAAAAAAATAATAATAATTGTCATCATCATCATCGTCTGGTGGGTTTGTTTAAGGTTTGATAACCAGGCTTTTGTGTACCTTTACAGCATTGACTTTCTGAATAAATAAATAAATAAATAAATAGATATGTATGTTCTGAAGAACAGTGGAAATGTTCCATCGGCTCCAGGTGACAACCCAGATGAGTTACTTCTCATCCTCTATCGCCACCACCCTCTCATCCCCTCACCTTATTACCCTGAGGGATAACCCAGGCAGGACGTGATTCACCCCTCCATATTGAAAACGTGTATACTTCACCCTCCCAAGCCCCTCTAAAGGGGTATCATTTTCACAGTTAAGTCCCTGGGACAGAAGGACAAGGAGGACCATTTGATCCAATTATTTTTATGATTATTTATTTCCTAAACCATTTGTTTTTGTAATGTTTTTAGCCATTTTATTTCACCCTCAAGCTTCCTTGATTCCCCTAACCTGAAAGTTTCTGTGTCCAGTAGACACTGCTTTGCGAGAAATCTTTAGGTTTTATGAAGTCAGTTGATGTCAAATGCATTTCCCACAGGTACGCCATGTATTTTAGCCAATAACCTTGTTGTCACAAATCCAGTTCCTTAACCTACAAGGGTCCACTTGAGTCTTTTAGTGGTTTTGTTCATCCAAACCCAAGTGATCATCCAAGCATGAGTTTAGCATTAGCATTCCTGATCAGGATTACACGCTGTCAGAAAAAGAGTCATGGATGAGATCATGGATTATTTCTGTCTAAAGTGATGACTGTGTATCACTCGTACGGTCTGTGGCTTTATACACATTACAGCATGCAGTACGTACAACCTGTCTGTCCGCTATGTAGAAAGACCAGTGGATGTATAGTTTAGGCTGGTTGCTGCAGTGTAGCTTTGCAGGGGTTTCCTGGCTCAGAATAGGTATTAGGTGGGGACTTTGTGTGACTGCAGTCAGGCCGGCTTCACTACCACCATCAACTCAACTCGTCGTCTCCTTATATTTAGCTAGTCTCCAAGAGACCACAACAGTTTATTGAGATGTATGGTATGAAAAATGAACCAAAAAATAAATGTGAACAATTTAAATATTTATTGAAGAGTTCGTTTTTGTAAGTGCCAGAATTGGGGAGGGGGGGAGGGTATACTTTATATACTGAAGGATTTCGAACATTGTATGGCAATCATTCTACCAGAATATTGGTATTTGGAATTTGTAATGTTTTGAAATGTGTTTCATTTTTGTCACTCAAAACATAGGGTACAATGTTAATTAACATTTTAACTTAATGAATCAACACAAATAAAGGATTTCCAGAATTTTTTTCCCAGTTCAGTCTGCACAGGTAGGCAAAAACAGTGTGGGTAGTGTATAGTATGATCCACTTAATCCACTTAAATTTGGGTATTTGTATACAATTACGAAATCCTGAACCATTCCCCATTCATTTCATTGTAAAGAGATTGCATATTTGCATAAACCATTACAGGACTAAATTGCACATGTACAAACCTGAAATGGCTATGGCAGCCATATTGTACATTAAATTATTGACCGTGTTACATTTACTCTCCCATTCATTATAAATAGACAGATATGGCATAAATAAACCAACAATTGCCCTATAAAGACAGAAAAATAAGCAATTTCTGTTGAAACTAAACAGGAGTTTTTTTTAACAGTGCCTTTTAAGCTCTGCTATACACTATATGCAAAATGCGATTAGTAGGCATTCCCATTTGCTGATTGTGTAATTAGCCGTAGCCTTAGTAAAAAAGATGTTGCGTTAAAAATTCACGCAGACTGCATTCGCACCAGCATACCCTCGTCAAGACACCATTTGCGTTGCGAGTTTTATGTACACATCACTCTGGCCCATTATGGATAGGAGTGTCTGTTAAATCCAAAGTGTGTGTGCGTGTGCGTGTGCGTGTGCGTGTGTGTACGTGCGTGTATTTTATCATTCTATGTAAAACCGACGCCACCTTTGTTATTATGTAAAAAATGTCAAGATTTCATTATTTTGTTTTGTTTACCATCTCATGCCAAGATTCATCTAGGAGATTAAAAGAACGTGATTGTGTTTTAAATGGACTGAAAGGAAAAAGTGATTAAAGAGACCCCAGGCCTCTCTCTCTATGTCTAGCTCTCTTCCCCTATCTGTAATGACAGGAGTTGAAATAGCACCTGAATTATTTATATAAAAAGGCAGCTAGGATAGCTCGTGAATGTGCTGTCCTGCATGGCGTCTCTGTGTGGAGCAGCTGTTCACAGTGCCAGGTTATTAGAGGCACAGGATGCAGTGTACACACCCTGTGCAGCACAGTGTAAATGCCCTGTGCACCACAGTGTACACACCCTGTGCAGCACAGTGTACACACCCTGTGTACCACAGTGTACACACCCTGTGCAGCACAGTGTAAATGCCCTGTGTACCACAGTGTACACACCCTGTGCAGCACAGTGTACACACCCTGTGCAGCACAGTGTAAATGCCCTGTGTACCACAGTGTACATGCCCTGTGCACCACAGTGTACACACCCTATTAACCACAGTGTACACACCCTGTGCAGCACAGTGTACACACCCTGTGTACCACAGTGTACACACCCTGTGCAGCACAGTGTAAATGCCCTGTGTACCACAGTGTACACACCCTGTGCAGCACAGTGTAAATGCCCTGTGTACCACAGTGTACACACCCTGTGCACCACAGTGTACACACCCTGTGCAGCACAGTGTGAAGAGAGAGAGAGAGAGATTTACGCTTGGCTGACTCTTCTTAGTGAAGCTGGAGTTCAGTAATTACAGGATATAACGCTCATTAAGGTTCTGATGCATTGCAGTATATCTTAAAAAAAAAAAAAGATTAATAAATACATTGCCGTCAAGCCTGGTCTTTAACTCCTGACGCAAAATTGGCAAGACGGCCTCTTTTACACTGTGAAGGAAGTGTAGTGTCTGTGTGAAATTCACCTCAGACTCGTTTCCTCCGTC
>NC_049218.1:30730369-30807869 GCF_013347855.1 Anguilla anguilla | reverse complement strand
GTGTGCTCCTGTAGGTCAGTAGTGCACTGGCTGGGTGCTTCTGTTGGTCTGTACTGTACTGGCTGTGTGTTCCTGTAGGTCAGTAGTGCACTGGCTGGGTGCTTCTGTAGGTCTGTACTGTACTGGCTGTGTGCTCCTGTAGGTCAGTAGTGCACTGGCTGGGTGCTCCTGTAGGTCAGTACCACACTGGCTGGGTGCTGCTGTAGGTCAGTAGTACACTGGCTGGGTGCTCCTGTAGGTCAGTACTGCACTAGCTGGTGCTTCTACAGGTCAGTACTACACTAGCTGGTGCTTCTGTAGGTCAGTACTGCACTGGCATGTAGTTCTGTAGGTCAGTACCACACTGGCTGGGTGCTCCTGTAGGTCAGTACTGCACTGGCTGGGTGCTCCTGTAGGTCAGTACCACACTGGCTGGGTGTTCCTGTAGGTCAGTACTGCACTGGCTGGGTGCTCCTGTAGGGCAGTACCACACTGGCTGGGTGCTTCTGTAGGTCTATACTGTACTGGCTGTGTGCTCCTGTAGGTCAGTAGTGCACTGGCTGGGTGCTCCTGTAGGTCAGTACCACACTGGCTGGGTGCTCCTGTAGGTCAGTAGTACACTGGCTGGGTGCTCCTGTAGGTCAGTACTGCACTAGCTGGTGCTTCTGTAGTTCATTACTACACTAGCTGGTGCTTCTGTAGGTCAGTACTGCACTGGCATGTCGTTCTGTAGGTCAGTACCACACTGGCTGGGTGCTCCTGTAGGGCAGTACCACACTGGCTGGGTGCACCTGTAGGTCAGTACCACACTGGCTGGGTGCTCCTGTAGGTCAGTACCACACTAGCAGGGTGCTCCTTTAGGTCAGTACTGCACTGGCTGGGTTCCCCTATAGGTCACTGGCTTGTGCGGGGCGGTGGCATGTATTAGGCCCCTCCCCCTGGGTGGGCCATAGATCAGTAACAGCTGCACAGGGCTGAGCTGGATAACGGATAGCAGCAGTGAGGGCAGCCTCCTCTCTCCAGTCTGTCTGAGCTCTACTGCTCGTGATCCCAGCTCAGCCGCGGCTCTCATGAAAAGGCTCAGCCATCCAGCTTTCAGATGGTAGGTGATCATATACATATATATATATATATATGTATGTATCTGTGGTCTGTGTGTTTCCAGTGACTGCTGTACATTGAGGAGATCTGAGAAAGATATTGTCATCATTGTCATCTCTCTCTCTCTCTCTCTCTCTCTCTCTCCTCCTCCTCTCACTTTCTCTCTCAGGTTTAGGAACCATAGGAAGGCAGACGTTACTACAGTTGACAAAAAGCTACCGAATGGCTTCTTGGAAGAACAAGGTAATTTGTCTTCTGCTGTTTATGCTTGTTGGTTTATATTTGTTCCTGGACTCACACACGTGTGGGCACAACATCAAGAGACTCTGAGCACAACCTCACACACTGTGCATTTCACTAATGCTAATGTGTATTATATTGAGTGCTTGGTTTAAGTGCTGAAGTGTGGCTTTCTAATGTTTATATTTAGGAGAAGCAGTGAAGCCATTTTTTATATATTACATGTTGATGTACATCAGTGGTTCTCAAACTCGGTCCTGGGGGACCATTGTGTATGCTGGTTTTTATCCCAACCTCAACTGAACCACAAGAGTCTTTGCTAAGCACCTTGATTAGTAGACTCAGGATCAGGTGTGTGCACCCACACTGGCCCTTTCTGGATAAGACTGGGCACCCCAGCTCTAAAACATGAAAAGCACCTAAGAAACTTTAAGAAAAATGAACAGCTTGTTAAAATTCTGGTATTACAGTTGAGGTTGGAATGAAAAACAGCATACTCAGTGGTCCCCCAGGACCGAGTTTGGGAACCAGTGATGTACAACAACATACAAATTTGGAGAGTAAAAACCAATGTTTCTGGAGGCAGCAAAAGTGGAAAGTCATGTGACGTCTCATCGCAGTGTTCTGTGTGGAGCACCTGTCCTTATCTGAACCATGATTCTGTGTGTGTGAACTGTACACTTCAGGCAACAGCGTTTCTTCTTTTTAAACAGTGAACAGCAGCATATAAAATGCTGCACTTCCGCTGCACTGAATCTTTAACAATATGGCCGCCTGGTTGAAGTACTGAGTCTTCCACACACACAACAAGCTTTACTCGACAGCAAACCCTTCCCTTAAAACAGCAGAGCTCTGTATAAATGGCACTCCGATGGAGTAAATTGCACACTGATGGTGTCTTCTCCTCCTAACGAAGGACCACGCTGTTGCCTCCCTCGGCTGCATCGTTCAGGTCGGTACTGAGCGCAGTCTGCGTTTCCCTGGACTGAGTTTCACTGGGATCTGATCGCGCTGATAGAGACTCACAGTCACATGATCTGAAGATAAACCAATCAGTCGCTTTCACTAGCTGAACCATGCTATCTAACAGACGTGGCACTGTTAATTTCAATGGTCTGTTAGCAGTGTGTCAATGATATGCTAACAGGTCGTGTTCAGGGACTTGGATGATTGCTATGATTAATGTATAATATAGTGGTATATATTGTATAGACACATACAGTACATACACTGATACATTTTAGTGATAATTTAGGAAATGTATGAACTATTAAGCAATTCAGTTACTCATAATTACAGCTAATCATAACTTCAAAATCAAGCATGTACTTCAATCCAATCAGGATTTTCACAATTAAGGTTGAACCCCAATCATCTCTGCATTGATTGACATGAATGAGTGGATATTGTAGGTGTGGCGTGATTGTTCTACAGGTGGAATCTGATCAGATAGAGATGCCTGATAACACTGATTTCTGCATTTGGTGGTGCTGACCTATAACAATTATTTGACATTGGTCTGTTTGGGCCCAGCAGAAAAGTGTTTCAGATGCAGTGAGCTTTTTTGTGTGAAATGTGCGCGTTATGTTTTACACAGAAATTACCGGAGCCTCGACTTTAAATGGCTGACTGGCGCACAAGTTGCGTTTTGCCAAAAGTACTGTAATCACCAATCGTGATGCTGGGTTGTGGAGGTGGCGCCCCCTGGAGGACGTTTTAATCAGTCTGACAGAACGTTCCTGATGCCTTACAGAGCAGCAGACGGTGGTTCTGCTCCCCAAATTCCCGCCCGCGCCCAAGTACTTCCCCATCCCCGTGTCCCGTCTGGAGGAGGAGTACCGCCAGCGCTCGGCCGACGACGGGAAGATGTTCCGCGAGGAGTACGGCGTGAGTCCCGCCTCTCGCACGCTCGTTCGCCCTCGTTCATGCTCGTTTTTCCCAGTTTAGCCTGTCCTGCTTCTCCCAGCACGGCGGTCCACTGCACAGGGACACAATCACATTCGCCCGTCCTGGGGAAGGGGGTGGGTGATGACGGTTGGTCAGGGTCAGGGTTCCCCAGGTTACTGTTATTTCAGATCCCTGCTGAGAGAGATGCCAGCTTCAATTTGCACAAAGTCTCCTGTAGTACTGTGTGGTCTGCAGTGTGTAAAATAAGTCAAATAAAAACATAAAGTTACCTATACAAAAATAACATACATACACCAAATATTCTTTTTGTATATGTGTGTAATGCGCACACACACACACACACACACACACAAGCAGTAAAATGTTATAAAATTGTGAAATAAAATCACAAAATAAATGGCAAAAGCGCTGTGCACACTACACAATATGTCGTGAGCACATTAACACGAGTGCCAGTTTTGTGTGCCTGATTTATTTAGCTCAGATTGCCTTCGGGCTGCAGACCGCGGGTTCTCGGTTTCGCCGGTCGCCGTGGTTACCTCTGATGTGTGTTTTGTCGTAGTCTCTGCCCAGTGGCTGTGCTCAGGGCACCTGTGATGTGGCCAGCAGAGAGGAGAACAGAGAGAAGAACAGATATCCCAACATCCTCCCCTGTGAGTCCGGAACCTCTGCCAAAATCCTGGAGCGAATCTCGTACACAGGCTGCTATCGGGAGGGTGGCATAGTCAGTAACAAGTGAATAATGTGACCCGAGAGTTGCAGGTTCAGTTCCACACTGGGGCAATTCCTCTGTCCCTCTGAACTTTAATTTGGGGATTAGACATAAGAATAGGGATATCATTTGAGTTGTTGGGATCTAGTTTAATGAGGTGTGCGTTTATATTATATGTTAGTCAAAACTTAAAGAAAGTGAAAAATATATTTTTTTAATGTTTATATATGTGTGTTATTTAGCTTATTGTTCACTTTTAGTTGATTAATGCAGGTTTGTATGTACACATTAATGGTTCATTTTAAGCCTCAACGCTAAGTTTGTTTCTTTTCACAGATGACAACTCCAGGGTCGTGTTAACACAGATTGATGGGATTAAGAGCTCAGATTACATAAATGCCTCATATATCGATGTGAGTTATCGTTATGTGTAAAATACATGCTAATTTGGTAGAGATTAATAATCATTAATACATAAAATATACACAGTGCTATACAATGTACTGAAGACATTGAACAATTTTGACACTGGTTCTTTTTCACCAGGGTTACAAAGACAAAAACAAATTCATTGCAGCACAAGGTAAGGGTTTTTTAAACCAAAGATAATTTATTTAACAAGGAGTCTGCTTTCCTTCCTGGTCTGATGTATGAGTTCCCCTGACAGAGCAGTAGGTCTGAAAGCACACAGGGATCTTGATCACTTCCGATTGACAGAATCACATTTGAACCCACCCCTGTGTTACAGGTCCCAAACCAGAAACGGTGGCAGACTTCTGGAGGATGATTTGGGAACAGAAGACAGCGACCATAGTGATGCTGACGAACATAAAAGAGAGAAAAGAGGTGAGGGGGTTTGTGGTTATCTATTTCAGCAAAATCCGTCCAACAGCTAGCAGCAATTACATCAATAATATTCCTGCCATTTGCACTTTTCATTTCCTTTGCATTTCCTGCTCACCATTAAACTAAATAGTTCAGTTTATTCAAGGAACGTATTGCCTTTAACAATTTGAGTAGGGAAACTTAATCTGTTAAACTTTCAAACTACTCTGAGTTATATTCAATGTCTTATTCCATTTTTTAAATTGAGAAAAGCAGGTGAAGATTCACCGCAAATTTCCATTGTTGATTTTTAGAAAATATTTTAGTGCAGTGAAGAAATCGATAAAATTAAAACGTTTGGTTGAGTGGCCTTCTTAAGCCGATGACTAAATACGAGTTAATGAATAAATACATGGCTTAGTCTTTTAGGAATGAAAATGAATCTGATTCTCATTAAATGATTTATGTCCTCTTTCTCTCCCATGATTCAGACTGCCAGTGGGAGAGGAATAGACAAATAGATAATTACATTATAGGTGACGAAATTTGGGTCACTTCAAATCTTGCCTCTGTTTCCTCAGGATAAGTGCCACCAGTACTGGCCCGAGCAGGGCTGCTGGTGCTATGGCAACGTGCGGGTGGTGGTGGAGGACTTCACTGTGCTGGTGGACTACACCATACGGAAGTTCTGTGTGCAATACGTAAGTGTCTGCCCCGCCGGAGATGCCACTGTGAGCGTACGCTGCAAATGCTCACCATAAATTTCATTTTTTGGATCAAAACGATAGTTTAGATCTTTTTTTTTTTAGAAGTGTAGTGATCTTTTTGAGTGTAGACTGCAGATGACTACCATTCATTTCTTGTATTTAGGCCTACGTCTTGGGCCAAAGTGACCATTTGAAACTATATTTAGTAGCAGGACATTTTCCAAAGCCGAGCACAGAAACATGTCCTTTTATTTCTGTTACCATATCGTAATGATTCCCAGATTCAAAGGCAGCTACATAGGTTTCAAGGATAGTGTCCTTTCTAAGATTAGAATATAATTTCATAAAGGAAACTGCGCAGCAAGTTGTTCAACAGATGTTCTGGCTTTTAGCCATAGATTTATACTGCGGAGGATCATAATGATTAAATGCACATTTTGATGTTTGAATTCAGCACGACAGAGGTAAAGCCTTCCTTTCCAACATGCTGTCCTAATGTAGATTTGTTCCACAGCAGGGGGGGTGGGTGTAGTTTTATAGAATCTACCACAGGACACGATTTCACGCTCCACAACAAAGACGGGGCGCTAGCGTATGACTCACGCTCTTCAAAGTCCGGCCCGAGGCGGGGTCCTTTGTGTGTGCGCGGTCGGGCTGGCGGGACCGTAATCTCGGGCCGTGCCTGTGATCCTCCAGCAGGGCGGCGACGGCGCCAAAGCCCCCAGGCTGGTCACGCAGCTGCACTTCACCAGCTGGCCCGACTTCGGGGTGCCCTTCTCCCCCATCGGCATGCTCAAGTTCCTCAAGAAGGTCAAGACCGTCAACCCGTCGTACGCCGGACCCGTCGTGGTGCACTGCAGGTAGGCGGGCGGGCGACAGCGTAGCGAAGTAGCCGCTTGAACTTTTACCTCAGAATAGCAAAACAAAACAAGTTTTTTTTTTTTTTTATCATTTGTGAGGTTTTGTTTGTTCCTCCGGCATGATTCGTCCGCGTGTTTTCTGGAACCTCCCCGTGGAAGTCCGAGCATTTCATAACTTTGAAAAACAGACCAGCGCAGAAATATGCGCCTCCGGTCGCCAACTGCTGCGGCAGGTGGCCGCGTTCGCGCCCCCGGTGGTTGAATGGGGCCCTCAGATTGGTTGTTAACACCCCGAGCTGGAATGCGAGACCGCGGCTGAGAGGAACTCGGGCCGAACGGCTCTGTTCGAGCCAGCTGCGCGTGATTGGCTGAGAGCCATCCGGCTCTGGCCCACCTGTCAGGGTGTTCCTCCATGGTGTTCCACTGAAGGTGGTCACATGACTGTGCCAAGTCCACTGGAGTACCGATGTTGTCATCGTGTGCATTTGCCGCTCTTTGCATTAGAGTACGTTACATTGCCTTACGTTCCTGTATATCGGTGTAAATATAGACACTTGTCCAACGAAAAAAAAATGTAAGTGCATTCCATTTCATGAGTAGAAATTATTTATTTGTTTCTACTGGGAATTATTTTGGAAATAATTGTTCTTAGTTTTATGTAATGTTCTGTGGGCACACACATAAATAGTAGAGTTTACTACAAAACTAATTATGTGTTTAACACAAAACATTAAAACCAGTCCTTTATATCCACTATAAACCTTCCAGAGACCCGTGGCACCTTGTCTTCCAGCAACACAGCATCCCTACTTCCTGCAGGTTTAATCACTACTTCCTGTGGGGTTTTATTGTGATTAATCACTACTTCCTGTAGGGTTTTTTGTGAGTAATCACTACTTCCTGTAAGGTTTTATTGATTAATCACTACTTCCTGTAGAGTTGTATTGTGAGTAATCACTACTTCCTGTAGGGTTTTATTGTGATCGATCACTACTTCCTTTAGGGTTTTATTGTGATTGATCACTACTTCCTGTAGGGTTTTATTGTGATTAATCACTATTCCTGCCCCACCTCTTCCAGTGCTGGCGTGGGACGGACGGGCACCTTCATCGTCATCGATGGCATGATTGACATGATGCACGTGGAGCAGAAGATCGACGTCTTCTCCTTTGTGTGCAAAATACGAAATCAGCGCTCGCAGATGGTCCAGACTGACGTGAGTGCCCTCTTGTTGTCGGAATGGGTACTGAGTCCACATGCCGCAATCTGGAATGTGGAATTCCACATTCACATCATTTCATATTGCTGCCATCTCTTACCCTTTGTATGTAGCATGTTGGAATGGGAGGATGTTTATTTATTTATTTTTTTGTTGCTATTTTAAAATATAAATGGCATTACAAGAGAATTTAAGAGCTTAAATGGCGTGGATGCACACGCATATGATCGCCATGTTTTAATAAGACAAGCCATGTTTTCAGCATTGGCATGTTCCATAGGGACTTTTTGACCAGGCTGTATATTTGGCTGTTTCCCTGTCCCACAGATGCAGTACTCATTCATCTACCAGGCCCTGCTGGAATACTACCTCTATGGGGACACAGAACTGGACATATCTTCTCTGGAGGGTCATCTGCACAAGCTGCACAACACAGTGGTACCCCTGGACCGGATCGGGCTGGAGGAGGAGTTCAAGGTAAGAGCTGCTGCTTGAATCATGTCTGTCTCGTACACAGACGTCATAACTGCCATTTCAGTTCATTCAATTATCACGCTCTCACTGCTCTCCTACTGCCAGTGCACACTCCTGTTTCTGTGCTTGGGATTTAAACTCAGTGGAGCTACGATCCTCCTCTACATATATTTTGGTACACACACACACAGGTACACACACACAGGCACACACCCAATGTGAATACTGTCCCATACCGTCCCATAAGAATGAATGCCCTGCAAATCTAACAAACTTCTGGTTTTAGTTTAATGGATACAAACTAGCAACATTGTTCACTTAAACTAAATTACATACAAATTTTACAGTCACATTGCATCTCTAGCATGTGCATTATCATTTACCCTTGTTTTCATTTATAATGTTTCATTTCCTATTAGAAATTGACCAACGTGAGGATAATGAAGGAGAACATGAGGGTGGGGAACCTTCCAGCAAACATGAGGAAGAACCGCGTCCTGCAGATCATACCATGTGAGAACACTTGCCATTCCTCTTACTTCTTACCTGCATTCTGCTGCCATTTTTCTTGGGAGCCTTATCACCCAACATCTGTGCCTGACCTCACTAATTCTCTTCTGGCTGAATGGAAGCAAATCTAATATCCAGTGGAAAGCTTTCCCAGAAGCTTCAACCAGCACATACGGGTGTGATATATTAGGGTGCCATACTTTTGGCCATGTAGTGTATATAGCAAGCTACTTATCTAAATGTTATTGCTATATAGTAATTATTATGATATGTCATTATAAAAGTACCCTAATTAGTCATCTCCCATGTTGTTCATTCTAATTAAAATACTGAGCCATAGCAAGTTGGCTTTTCCAGTAATACACCTTGTTACATTCATTCAGCTGACTGGCTGTCTCAGCTGGCTGGCATTACACTATTATCACAAAAGCTTCCATTACACTTCCATTACGCATGCCTATACACTATTTTTAAATTACACAGCTAGCAAGCTAGCTAGCTATGCTTTGGCCATTTCATTGAAACTACAGTGTGATGCTATGCTACATAGCTGTTCCACCATTTAATGTTGCCAGCCATTAAGGTTCAGTATGTAGGCTGTGACATCATCAGACATGTCTACTGAGCAAAATGCTCAGATTAGCTCCTCTGGAAATGCATATGGCTGTATAAATGGTGCAGCCATCACAAGAAAAACAAAAAACAAAAAAAATAAAACAAAAGAAAACCATAAAAAAGATCTTTGTTTTGCAATATACTTTTAATTAGATCTTATAATATATCGTAAATACATACATATTCATCAAAGTAATATTCAACACTGTACTAGTAAAATCATTGGAGCTAGTAAAAGTACTAGTAAAATCATTGGGATGGTTCTTTAAAGGTTCTTTTTTTTTTTAGTTCTGTGGTGGGAGCATGGTAGGGGAGAGGAGGGGTCAGTGCTGTTAAAACAGCCAGTGTGGGCATCACAAAAAAAAACAAAAGAAACCACAAGAAATCATTTTTTGCTATTGATTTTGATTAGATCTTATGAGACAATACATATTCATCAGAGTAATATTCAACACTTTACTAATAAAATATATTTTTTGTGTTTTGTTTTGCGGTGGGGGTATGGTAGGGGGAGGAGGGGGGTCAGTGCTGTTAAACAGCCTGTGCGGGCTCAGAACGTAAAGTCTGCTTCAGCCATGTCGATAGCCCAGGCAAACTTCTCTGTGTGAGTGTGTGTGTGTGTGTGTGTGTCTGTGTGTATGTGTTTGTGTGTGCTCACCAGGCGAGGGTAATGCGATGGTCCAGGTAGTTGAGTTTGGAGGTTCCTAGGGCAATCGGTTTGCCCTCCTCCATTTGGCCAGTTTCAGCTCTGTCTTGGCCTGGACCAGCTCCTGCGTCTTAATTTTAATCTGCAGGAGCAGGAAAGAGAACATGGGAGCAAGAACAAGACGCCGTCTTCATTCCTCCTCCCTCTATCTTTCCCCACAATCTGTGCTCTACACCTCTTTTTCCTCCCCTAATCATTTTCCCAGTGCTTATGGCTCCGCCCCCTCGTGTACCTTGGCCCGCAGGCTGGCCATGGACTGCTCAAAGCTCTTTGGCTCCGCCCGCTGGTGGTTACATAGAACTGCAACTGCGCGGTTTGCCCTGTTATAGGCGAGCAGCTTCAAAGCCTGGCCATCTGACTCTATCATGAGAGCGAGAGAGAGGGGTATTACTGTGGTTAGGAGTGATTTTATTAGATGCACAGGTATATGTAATTGGATGTCGCTATGATGATATAACTCATATATGGTGCATAAGACTGGCTGTAGGGGTGGGACAGGTAACAGGTAAGTGTACAGGTGTGTAAGGCGGTGCAGAGGTGTAGATACTCACTGCAGGACAGTTCTGCCAGTCTTTTCTGCAGGGTTATGGAGGTGTTGTAGGTGCGAAACACTTTGGCGGTCAGACCGGGCATCAGAGAGCTGAGATATGTATTCAGAGTGGACGTCTGAGCAGGGATGAGAGAGTGGGAGTGTTATAGACACACACACACACAGACACACACACAAAGAGATTCTCCATTCAGCTATAGATTTTCAGCAAGAAAAGAGAAGCAATCGGGTTCAAGACTCACAGTCAAACAGATCATCTCCAGCCTGCTTGTCCTCCATGAAAACCTTGAGGTTTTTATAGACCTAGAGCACAGAACAACAGGACAGTGCATCGGAACCATTCCGGATAAACACGCGTTGCTGGGGGGAAGAAATGTGAATGCAGCACTGAGGAAACATCGAGGAAGTGCTTAGGCCGATGTCTACACTTACCCTCTTGATGACGGGCACTCGGTTGCAGTAGCGGATGGAGTCTTTCCCCAGGAAGTCAAACTCCACCACGTACTCTTCCTCGCCCAGGTGCCTGTGCAGAATGAGGTGCTCCACGTGGAGGGAGCAGCAGCCCACCGTGTCCGCTGTCTCCCCGCCACCTTCTCGTTCCCCGCCCTCAGGGCCAGCTGCGGCGGAAAATCGAATCTCTGTTCGTTTCGTGATTCGGTCGTAACGATAACGCAGTGGACCTTAGCATCTCAAACTGAAGGGTGGTGGACGTTTTCACAACTTGAGACCGTGTGCTCAGCCAGTGTAGAGACAGCAGAGACCCATCTCAGACAGGAAGTCCCGCCCTCCACTCACCTTATCGATTAATTAGAGAGCGGTGGCTCTCTGCCGTATCAGCATCTCTTTGGATTCCATGTCCTAGTAGTACTGAGACCGGATCTGGTCCACGTAGGAGCTCAGTCTCCTGGCCACCTCGTACTTCTCCCAGTTCTTCTCACCCTGGGCGGACAGTACAAATTGCTTACTTTGCCTGCTGTTACATCATTTCCTATCCATAAGATGGTCCACATATTTCATGTGGTTTCTGCAGCTTCTTCTGTTACCCTCTTGTGTGGGTTGGGTCCAGCATGTACCTTAAGCTTGGAGCTGGCATTAAGCATGATGTATTTGTAGGAGCCCTCAATGTTCTCTGTCCAGCTGGCCAGCCATGTGACATTGTTGTCATGGCAAACTTCCTTCCACCTATGACCAGCAGGGGGCTCTGGGATTTCGGATTGTCTGTGGGGAGGGCGAGGGTGAGCATGCATCACATGTTGCAATATACCCTCACTCCCAGAATGCATCATATGTTGCAACATATCCTCACTCCCAGAATGCATAACATGTATCAACATGCACTCACTCCCAGCATGTTTACACTTAGCAACATGCCTCTAACTCCCAGCATGCTTCATTCCCACCATGCCTATAGATCCCAGCATGCCTCTTACTTGCTGCATGTTACGGCTGGCTCGCCTGGCCGCAACAAACAAAGTCCAGATGGATCAAAAACAAGACAGAAACTGATCTAAAAACAAACCCAGACATTTATTAATCTAAATTACAAACAAAAACCCACAAAGTTCACAAAACCAAAGCTCTCCCCACAAATCACAAGACCCAAAAAAAAACTCTAAAACTCCCCTGCCTCATACTACTGGGCTTATATTGGGCCACAGGCAGGTGGAAGCAATCAGGCAATTAAGTAATTAAGCAACTGCCTCCACCTGCACTACCCAGGCAAGCAGAGGCAGGGGACGTAACACTGCAGTTGATGATGACATCCTCAGGCTGAATCCTCCTCTTCAGCATGCCCTGTTTGGGGTGGTCCCCTCGGCCACGGAACAGGCCTGGGGGCTCAATCCAGAAGTTTCCAATGTGCTTACGGTGCTGGTCCAGAATGCAGTAGCCATACTCTTCAGTAAGCCTCGCATTAGCAGCTTTGATGGCCTGAAAACACACAAGTAGTAACAAGTGAACACTAATGAGACTGGGAGCGGGTGGGACAGGTAGAGAGGAAAAGGAAATGCTTAAGAATGAACCAAGCTGTCAGACTTTTAACCCCGCCCACCTGGTGATGATGCCACGCCTACCTGTTTCTCCTCCTTGCACAAGTTATGTTGGGCCTCCACCCTCCTCTTGTGCAGGTTGAAGAGCTCCTGGAAATCACACTTATCCAGGTCAGTTATCAACATGCTGAACTCAGGAGTCATCTCCTGTTCAGAGAACCAAGGAACCTGATTTACAAAGAGCTCAACAAATCAACTAATCTACCCAACAAAATCAACTAAATGCAGTCAGTCAAGCCTCCATCACCCCACCCCCCCCCCCCCAAACCCCCCCAAACCCCATTCTCCACTCTCTCTCACCTTTCTCCAGTCTGTAAGGAAGTTGTTACGGAACACCTCTTTGGTAGTGTACTCATGGTCCAGCATCTGAGCGTAGAAGAAGGCCACTTCCTCTGCATGGGGATTCAGTTTGACTGCTCGCCCTGAGGACAGAGCACACGCACACACACAGATTTCCTCAGGTTACAACACACACTCATCTTTCCCTAGACATTTTTAAACGTAACGTGCAAAGTCAAGTGGGATCTGGCTACATCTCCGTGCTCACCATTATAGTAGAAACTGACACCATCGGGAAGGGGCTGGCATTCTGTAAACAGCGGTCCCTTGGGTTCAAGAAACTTCCATTTGGTCCCATCTTCATTCCTTTGCTCCTCCCACCTTATAGAGGGGGAGGGACCAAATGGAAGCGGGAAGAGGAAGTGAGATAACATAGACACCGCTGGATAAGAAAGCTACAAAAACAGTTTAGCCACCATGTAGCCTGGTAATTTACTCAGTACTCATGCAAATACACACACAGAGCATGCTCTGTACCATTGCTGGTTTCCCTCTTCTTCCTTCACAATGGGCCTCATGGGTTTACTGTCCTGTTCAGGCTTCTTTTTCAAAGACAGCAGGCAGTCTGTGTCTTCCTTCTGCTTCTGCTATGGAAAGAGCAAGGGTCAGCTGGTTACGTAGAGTTTCCCCCATTCTTGAATTTATCTTTCTGAGCTATGTATATGTGTGTGTGTATGTGTGTGTGCGTGTGTTTATGCACACCTTCATGTCACCAGCAAACTTGTTGCTTTCTTCCATGAGTCTCCATTTCTCCTTTAGATCTCCTTCTCTGGGGGGAATCATCATTTTCTGCTCCTTAAGCTCCTCTTGCAGGACCTCGCTCTTTCTTCTCTTCTTTGTTTTCGTCCCTTTCGGCTTCATATTCACAACCATCTCATTCTGAAGCTCCGCCTCTTTTTTCTCCTTGTCAATCTCATGAAGCCCCACTTCTTTGTGCTTTTTCTTTTTCACCTTTTTTTGGAGATCCACCTCTTTTTCCTTTTTCATCAGCTCATTGGACCCCACCTCATTTTTCTCTGCCTCTAGCAGGGCATTTTTAGCTTCTTTCTCTCCCTCCGGAAGCCGCATCTCTTTTTGTGACTGAAGCTCCGCCTCTTTTTTCTCCTGAATAATCTTCAAAAGGCTCGGCTCTTTTTTCTCCTGGTCAATCTTGTGAGAAGCCCCGCCTCTTTTTGTTCCTTTTTAATCACTTCCTCCTGAAGCCCCGCCTCTTTTTTCATCTTAATCACCTCCTCCTGAAGCCCTGCCTCTGTTTTCTCCATAATAACCTCCTTCTGAAGGCCCGCCTCTTTTCTCTCATTCATCATTGTCTGCAGAATGTCCAACTCATTTTTCTTCTTCTTTATCATCTCCTTCAGAAGCTCTAGCTCTTTTTGCTCAATCTGAGCAATCTCCTTCTGAAGCTCCACCTTTTTCTGTGCCGCATTAATCATCTCCGTCTGAATCCCCACCTCTTTCTTCTGCTGAATGACTTCCTTCAGAAGCTCCGCCTGTTTTGTCTCATTCTTGCCAATCAGTTCCTGAAGCTCCTCCTCTTTCTGTGCCACAGTTATCATCTCCGTCTGAATCCCCACCTCTGTCTTCTGCTGAATCACTTCCTTCAGAAGCTCCACCTGTTTTAGCTCTTTATTAGCGATCTCCTTCTGAAGCTCCGCCTCTTTGGGCCCTTAGTAAACTTCAGAAGCTCCGCCTCTTTTGGCTGTTTCTTAGCAATCTTCTGAAGCTTCGCCTCTTTTAGCTCTTTTCGCTTTGCTTCTTTTTGGTTCTTGATTTTCATCAAATGCTTTTTTAGACCCGGGTCTTTCCCCTCTGCAGTGTTCTTCGTTTTCTTCCTGAGCTCCTCATCCTCATCACTCTATCTCTTCTCATTTGATGGCCTGGTCTCTTCCTTGCTCTGCTCTTTCAAAGCTGCCCTCCTCTTCATCTCTTTCTTCCAGATTTTTCTGAGCCTCTTTCTCTCTTCTTCCTTATTCCCCCTCTTCATCTTCCCTGGCCCCGCCTGTCCCTCTCCCTGCAGCCTCCTTTTTTTATCCTCCATCTCAATCTCTTTTTTTGGGCCAGCCTCACCCTCCACCTTTTCCCTCTCCCTTTTTATTTCACCCTTCTCCTCCACTCTCTTCTTTTCCATGTCCCCCTTCTTTCTTTCCCCTTCCATCCTCGCCTTTTCCTTTCTTTTTCGGGCTGAGATTAGCTGTTAGCTTCATACCAGCTAACAGTGTCGAAACATATTGTCGAAGAGCAGCCCTAAGCGGAGGCTAATTTAGGCTACTGCTGATTGAGCAGAAGAAGGACTAAATCATTTTAATGCCTCTTGAATGGGTTTGCCTTGTGTCATTTCTGGGTACCTAATGCACCACCTCCAGCTCCAGTTCAAGTTTTAATTAGATTTGACTGAACTGAATTTTATTTCATATCGCTTTGCATTTAACCTGCTATGTTGCTTATCTATGCAATAGCCTCAAATAGGACAGAACGATTGCAGGAGCAGCCAGGCTGTCTGATTACCGCGTTCACGTCATATGGGAGAAGAAGACTTCCCATCATGCTTCGACTTGAAGGGTTCATCACGCATTGTATTCAGTTGTGAAACTCAAGATGGCTTGAGTGCGTTAAATAAATATAAAATCGCGCATAAAAAATAAAACACATACACAGAAAATAATATGGCTTTGTTAACTTGAACGGTTGGAAAGTTCCTAGGCGTGGAAGCAATTTTTCTTTCTGCATTCACACATTTTCGTATTTTACTGCCAGTTCTGAGATAGCTATCCCAAGAGAGTGGTACAGTTTTTAATCCTAAAACCCGGAAGTAAGTTCGCATTTTTGCGCCGTGGGTTCCGTGACCGTCGTCGGATTCCAATGCTTTTTCCCCATAGGGATTTAGTTTTTTGCCGAAAATAAGGTATGTGGGTAACGTAAACCGTAGGAGAGTTTCAGGTTTTGTATCTCCATTAATACCGTAACATTGGGTTCCGAAGCTGTAATGTGCTTTTAAAAAGTAAGTTGCTAACAAGTTTCTATATTTGGAACTACTACAACGTTCGCTTTGTGGCAGCCGTCTAATAAACGAAATCTTCATGGGGGTAAAGCATTGGAAATCTGCCGAGGGAACCCATGGCGAAAGAAACGGCTTTTGCCTACAAAAAAACATAACCACTGTAACACATCCATGTTCCCTTTAGCCTGGCGAAGCGATGGAACAGGAATTCCTTGTTTGGGTGTATGATTATGTCACGCTTCGGTGGTCTATTTCGACCACTCCCATATGACGTGATGCGGCGTAAATGCCGTAGTTTACAAGTGTGGTTTTTTGAACACAGCCTGTGTTCTAACTACAAACATTCCGTCAGCTGACATCTCCCTGCATTCTGACACCACCCCACTGTGACATCACAGAAGGTATGAATCTGTATGTGTAACTATGTGAAGCCTTAAAATTCATGTTCAAAATATGCTAATAGTCAATAGCCCAGTTCACCGTTTTTGCTCCTCACCCCAAATAAAGATCGTTAGCACTGTTTGCTATAGTAGGTAATACATGTGGAATAGCTGGCCTTCACATTGGAGGGTAATTGAATTGACACAGTAATGGCAATAAGCTGAAATACTAGCCATACATGTCTTCACAGGGAAAATAGATGACGACTATTATTATTATTATTATTATTATTATTATTATTATTATTATTATTATTATGATTTTTATTATGATTATTATGATGATGATGATTATTATTATTATTAGCAACAGATCATGTGTTATAATATTTAATTGATTTTGGTATGTACCAAAGAGACTGGCTGTTAGTGTTATGATTTGTCATAGCCACAGAGATAAATCTCATCTAATCTTTTAGCAATTAGTTATATTTACAGCTAAATCAGTCCTGATGAATTAATACAAACTTGGACACACTGTTCAAGGTGAAGCCGGAGGGTTATACTCACAGAGAAGGAGGCCATGGTCCCAGAAAATCAACAAGTACAAGTTTTGATGCCATTATCTTCCTTTTTCTTGAAATAAAATATCCATGACTATGAAAGCTGTTACCATCTGTGTGTAAAATGTCCGATCTGAAAATCAGTTGATAATAGTTTGCATTTTATCACATCTTCCACTGTGACATAACAGAGGTAAACAATACTGAACATTCTAACCTACTTGAACATTCTATTTCTTTTATGGTTTTCTAGTCAGAATTCCTACTGTTTTCAAGGCCTGTACTGTACACCAATTTGTTTAAGGGTTTTCAACATGAAAGCTAATACACTCATGCAAAGCATAAATACAGCTCTAAATACACACAGTACATTGAAAAATATTTCTTCCTAAAGTTATAATTAAAGAATATATTGTCAGAATGGCATGCTGAAACAAATACTATTCCGTGTTTGAAAGTAAATAAGCATGGTTCCAAAGCAATACTACCCCTTGGTTTCTACATTTCTGTGATCTGGTCCTGGATTTCTTCATCTTGCCTTTTCAAATGGATTAGTCTTAACATTCAAACAACAGTGATGACAAGAAACAAGTGGTTAACTCAGTCAGTTAATATCAATCATTCTGTAGGCAGACCATTTTTATGCTAAATATGGGATGATATGTGGATATTTGTGGTATACTTTGTGTATGACTCAATCATCAGTTTTGCTATTTGTTAAACATGCTTGTTACGATGTGATAATGAGAGCACAAAGCTGATTCTCTTTCCTAAAACTTGTTTTTGTTCCTAGATGATTTCAACAGAGTAATCCTGTCTATGAAAAGGGGCCAGGAATTCACAGATTACATCAACGCCTCCTTCATAGACGTAAGCACCCATCCACAGCCCTAACAAGCCACGCTGGCTTTCACTGCATGTACGGTACCAGGCGTTCACCGGTCTGCTTGGTGAAGTTAATTTCCTGGTTTGTGCTCGAAACATCCCACCGGACACTAGGCCCTCGTTTTATTCCGGAAAACTCATTGAATTTCTTTTCCCTAGGCACTTTAGTCTTTCAAGTTCCCTACTGACATGTAAATTAGAAATGTTAGAAGTGAGAGGAGAATGGTGTTATTTCTCTGTAAAAACTGCAGTTTAACTGAAAGTGTGAGCAGGAAGTGTGTGGAGAGCTCATAAGAGGTTATAACGCGGTATTGGCAGTGTGTTGTGTAACTGTGCTGCTGTGTTACTCTGTGCTCATGAGGCTGTGCTGGTCTTGCGCAGGGCTACAGGCAGAAGGATCACTACATGGCCACGCAGGGCCCCCTGGCCCAGACGGTGGAGGACTTCTGGAGGATGGTGTGGGAGTGGAGGTGCCACTCCATCGTCATGCTAACCGAGCTGCAGGAGAGGGAGCAGGTGGGTGAACAGGGCTGCGGACAGGCCCTCTTCATTTCAGTCAGATCCTCGTCAGTTCAGTTCTTGTTCAGTTCAGCCAGTTCCTCTTCAGTTCACTCAGTTATACATGTCAGCAGAAATTCAATTCATTCATTCAAAATGCTCATAGAATATTTTTTCATTTATCAATTCATGAATGAAATTAAAATTATTTTCCTGAGTTGACTGAATTGAAATAGAAATGACCCCCCAGCCCTGTAGGCGGAGCAGTATTTCCACTGCATGGGGAGTAACTAAATCCAAATCCAAAGTGAAATCAAAGTATAATTCTGTGTCTTTCATTTAAGTCCATTGTGCAGATCTTATTTCATGTTATTTATGTATGCTTTGGTCCTGGAATTGATATCTGAAGCAGTTGGTCCTTTTCCAATTGAGATATCTTAACACATCTGGCATTCAGTGGAAATAAATAAATAAATACATAAATACCAATAAATTTACCTAAAATGCCTACATGTGACATCTGAATTATTACACGCAGGATAAGTGTTTCCAGTACTGGCCAGCAGAGGGCACTGTGACACATGGAGATTATGCAGTGGAAATCAAGGGGGACACGCTGTGTGACAGCTTCAGCCTGCGAGACCTGGTGCTCACCTACGTTCCGGTAAGTTCCGTGCGCAGCGTGTGCAGGGGAACAGGACTCTGCAGGTTTCCTGGTTTTCCAGAATCAATGCCGGATTTTAAACATCATTGAGTCATACACTATATGGCCAAAAGTATCTGGACACCCCTTGGTCTGGGGATGTTTTTCATGATTGGGCTTGGCCCCTTAGTTCCAGTGAAGGCAAATCTTAATGCTACAGCATACAATGACATTCTAGGCGATTCAGTGCTTCCCCAGCAGTTTGGGGAAGGCCCTTTCCTGTTTCAGCATGACAATGCCCCCGGCAATACAGCAAGGTCAATATAGAAATGGTATTGTCAAGAACGGTTTGGAAGAAATTGGCTTGCCTGCATAAAGCCCTGACCTCAACCCCATCCAACACCTTTGGGATCAATTGGAAAGCCAACTGCGAGCCACGCCTAGTCGCCCAGTCAGTGTCCGACCTCACTAATGCTCTTCTGCCTGAATGGAAGCAAACCCCTGCAGCAATGCTCCAACATCTAGTATAAAGCCTTCCCAGAAGAGTGGAGGTTCTTATAGCAGAAAAGGGTGGACAAACTCCATAAATAATGCCCTTCATTTGGGATGAGATGTTGGATGTCAGGTGTCCACATACTTTTGGCCATGAAAAGTATTTAATAAATTTTTTTCATTTCATTTTGCAGTAGCATATCTGTGGAGTGAATGGGGGGAGAAATGCCTCATGTGTACTTCAGCACTGCGGCAGCGTTGTAGCATGTGACTGGGTAATGACGCGCGACGCGCGCACGTCTCCTTCCCCACAGGAGAATCAGACGCGGTTCGTCCGCCATTTCCACTTCCACGGCTGGCCCGAGGTGGGGATCCCGGCCGAAGGGAAGGGGATGATCGACTTCATCGCTGCCGTGCAGAGGCAGCAGCAGAAGTCCGGGAACCACCCCATCGCTGTGCACTGCAGGTGCTGATCTCAGATCAGCCAACACCGCTGGTCTTAGTGCTCCTATACCGCCTGTCATGTGCACCTAGCACCCTAAAACCACTGGTCTTAGTGCTAGTCATACACCCTTTGCACCCTAATACTGCTAGTCATGTGCACTTAGCACCCTAATACCACTGGTCTTATGCCCTTACTAGCCTAATACTATTGGTTATACATCCTTGGCATCCTTTCACTGCTGGTCATAACATTCTTAGCACCCTAATACTGCTGCTCATACACCCATAGCACCCTAATACTGCTGCTCATGTGCCCTAGCACCCTAATACTGCTGCTCATGTGCCCTAGCACCCTAATACTGCTGCTCATGTGTCCTGAGCTCTCTAATACTGCTGCTCATGTGCTCTAGCACCCTAATACTGCTGCTCATGTGTCCTGAGCTCTCTAATACTGCTGCTCATGTGTCCTTAGCTCCCTTATACCACTGCTGATTCACCTTTAGCACCATATTACTGCTGGTCATACATACTTAGCACCTTTATACTGTTGGTCATGTGCACTTGGCACCCTGATATCATTCGCATCTGGATTTGGATTCGCAAGGCAGCACCTCATCACACACCGGCGACCCCTGCTGGCAAATCAAGGACCTGCAAGTCTACTTGTTAAGCTGTGCGTAAAGCACAGAACCTCCCACTGCCTTAGCGAGCCCGACTGCTGAACTGTGATGTGATAAGAAGCGAAGTTTGGCATCTTATTAGCACATGTTTATCCGTTCTCTCCTGAATTGATAACATAGATTGCAGCAGTGAACGCTGGTATTTAATCTGTGGAGAAAAAGCGTAAGGATGAAAGCTGGATATTAAGGCCTGTATTAATAGCAGTGCTGTACTGTGTTCTGCCGCTGAGGACTTCTCTGTGTTTCACAGTGCTGGTGCAGGGAGGACGGGCACGTTCATCGCCCTCAGTAACATCCTGGAGCGGGTCAAAGCCGAGGGGCTGCTGGACGTGTTCCAAACGGTCAAGAGTTTACGGATGCAGAGGCCCCACATGGTTCAGACTGTGGTACGTATGGGAAACCGCTCCATCTTGGAGCTTGGGCTGCAGTGCAGAGGAATGGCTTACTGCATCACAACTGAGAAATCAGTTGAGCCCAGTGAGCTGAATCTGGAATCTAGACGTCTAGATGGGGGGAAATCTAGCTTGAGAGATGTTTTGATATACACAGACTAGGTTTACTCTGGTATAGCTCAGGTATTTCCCGGATATAGCTTGGCTACATTCTATTTTGTTAGAAAGCTTTTCAACCAAATGTAGCTGGGTTTTCACCCGAATGCCTAGACAGTGTTCCATCGACTTTTCATCACAAAAATGTTCACTGGGAGATGTCTTGGAAGAATCACAACATACAATCTCTTCACAAGATAGTCATCTCTTAAACAGTAAATGTTAATTTGAAATGATTTGAATAAAAGTTTAATAAATGTTTTGAAAGTTTCTAATCTCTGTCAATTCCCTCTCTCAGGAGCAATATGATTTCTGCTACAGAGTGGTACAGGACTTTGTCGACATTTTCTCTGACTACGCCAATTTCAAGTGAAGACTTTGCCTTAAATCTTCCATTTCAGGGGAAGGAAGTATTTTACGTTAGTGATGCTATTTGGTCAGGAAATCTTTTTAACTGAATTAAATGAAGATCCTGTTTTACTATGCACTTGTACTTAAAGGTTACTGCAAATAAATAATAGCTGTACTGTACTGTAATATACTTGTGTTACTCAGTTGATGAGATCTGTAAATACCAAAAAAGATTTTCTGATTTAACAATTTGATATGAATGGAAGAATTTAGGGAAGAATGGGATTTGTCATTGTTAATTACCTTTGGTCCCATTGCAGTAATTATGTGTAAAGTACCTGGGCTCATGTTTTAACATTGTTTTATGCCAACCGAGAATTATTTTTAAAGATTATTTAAATGCTATACACAATATTTATACTACTGTAGTTTATGTAAATTGTGTTTTTATGTGATGTTGCTGCATATGATCTCTCAATAACATTTTATCAAAATTTAGATAAATTTCTATAAATGTCAGGTTTTATTTATTTTCATTGTAGGTGAGTTATAACATTATACAAAGAACGTTATGTGTGAAATCCTGTGTGTGAAATATTATTCAGGATGCAAAACATGAGGAAAAAACTCCCAGGCAGGACAATAACCAGAAAAAATAAATATTATTTTGGATCATAAAACATAACACTGAGCAGCAATCAAACCAGATATATTCAAAAAAAAAAAACAGGCTGACATAAATTAATTTCTTGTGCAAAAAGCGGACGCAGAAAAAAATGCATTAATAAAAGAAAGCAAGAGGAAATTTTCACTTTCATTCAGTGCGTCTGATTTCCAGCACCTTGTGAAAATGAATAATATGAAACTACAGTAAAAGAAGAGGTGGGAAGTCGTTCCTCTGTTTGAGAGCTGAGGTATAGGGAAGAGGTTTCCAAACTGCAAGGATTTTCTAAACATCTCACCACTGTAATGTGCTTTCTCGTTTGTGTGTTTGCATAAAGCAGTGTCATATCTTGATCAGAAGAAAAAGAATCTTTCTGATCTGGTTAGAATGGTCACCAGGTGACTTAAATTCTGTAATGTGGACGTATTTGTAGAACAAAGCTGTGTCAACGGCAGTTGCGCCAAACAGAGATAAAAGTATAAGGGTACATTTTTGAAGCTGCCTCGTTAAAAAAACAAAAAAACAGTTCCTCTCAAGCCCAGCTAATATGGGTGCTTTGCTCAGAAAGCATTAATGAAGCCATGAACTGTGTGAGATCCTTGGTGATCCTCCTTTTTTAAAAAAAAGTTTTAACAATAACCGATGATTCCAGAATGTCTTTGTAAAAACAAGCTAACACGCTTTCTGTGTAATATCTTTTTCTGACCAAATGTAACTCACTAGAAATACCTGTAAAGGAAAGGAACAGATGGACTGGGGGCGTGATTTTTTTCCAATGGCTGCTGGGATAATTCTGATGTGATTTTTAGCTGCGGAATCGCGGGCTGGGGTTCTGCGTTTGCTGGAGCGCAGACGCATTTCGATCCTTTCGCTTGTGCTCGTCGGTGGAGTCTTTATCCGGCTGACCGTGTCTTTTGTAAATGCGGGTTGTGACATTAAATAAATTCATCCAAAACAACGTCTTGCTTTGTTATTTCCTTCATTGTTTTATGCGGCTAACACAGTTACCCAAATCTGTGCAATTGTGGCATAGGGATTTCATATGAGCCATAGCAGGTATCGTAAATAAGTCATTTTTGGCTGTTGTAAAGCTGAGGTTATTCATTAGTGGGCCTGCTTCTGGCAAGCCCACTCTTGATATCTTTCATATTTATTATCTGCACTTTCTGCCCATTTTTCTAGCTCTAACTAGTCCTACTGTTTTTGCACTACATTCAAACACTACATTTTTACACCAAAATGACTGGCTAGTTCTAGACATTGTTGCTTGTATTCAGATTTTTGAAATATTTAAAACTTATTGAAATATTCAACTTTTTTGTGGTCACTCCATAGAGGGTCACTCAAGGACGTATAGTGCGACGCTTTAGTAGGATGCATGTGCAGGACGCACTTCCAACGGCACAAGATTTTTAAGCACAGCTTTATTGCCTAACGTTACTTTATCTAACTGTAACCCTAACATGTTAGCGTTTCACCTACTTTAGTTAACCTAGTTAGCGCGTATGGATACTATCCTGCACGCATGAGTAGGAGCTATGGACACAGCTACAACCCGTGTATGGATGCTATCCTGCACGCATGAGCTAATGACACACAGCTACAACCACCGATACAGATGTATGGACACATGGACACTACAACCACCGATACAGATGTATGGACACATGGACACTACAACCACCGATACAGATGTATGGACACACGGAGGACAACAAATAACGTTACAGAGGTGAGGACATGCCGTAGCTAGCTAGCTATATAGTTAGCCAAGTTTTACTCATGACACTTTTAGGATATGACTCATCCCTGGAACATAATCACAACTTGCTGATCCCCGGCTATAGACCTATATGTAATGCTATGGTGCGCCGTGGGTCTGGACGGTTTCGTGCTTCTTCTGAGCTATGCGCCCTGATTGAAATGCATTGAGGCTTGAGGACAGTGCCAGTTGGAATCTGAAGCAAGCCCACACAATTTCTTCAGGAATTGTAATCTTTCTAGTTTATTATAATATTATTCGGGTTGATTTTGGTTGTAGTCTGTTCTGAGATGAACAAAATATTTCCTTGTACATGGGTTCCTCCAGTCATTGCTATTTTGTAAAAAGCTAGCCAAGTTAGTTGATTATAACCGGAGGGATTCAACTCCGGGTAGTTCTTTTCAGTGTTATTTATTCAACGCTTAACATTAGATAGTTAAAAGTGCTTTATTTTTATTTATTTATTCTCTGGTTTCTTCTACTTGTGGTCCGAAGCCACCTGTGCACTTTTACGTACTAACATTAGCTGTAGTTTATTATAAATGTATTCCAGCTAAATTTTTGGGTGTATTTTGTTCTGAGATATAATTTAAATATTGCCTAATACAAATTGTTCTTTCAGTCATTGCTACTTAGTATAAAGCTAGCTAAGTTAATTTATTATAACTGGAGTGATTCCACTCCGGGTAGTTAATTTCTTGTTACTTATTCAGCACTTAACGTTAGATAAAAGAGACTTACTTATTTATTTATTTTCCTCTCTGGTTTCTGCTGCTAGAGCTACCTGCATGTTTTTTAAAGTGTAGTCTTGGTGCTTCCATTTCGGCAGTAACTTACTCTAGACCAGTGGTTCTCAAACTCAGTCCTGGGGGACCCTTGTGTATGCTGGTTTTCATTCCAATCTCAACAGCAATTCCAGAATTTTAACGAGCTGTTCATTTTTAAAAATTTGGTGCTTTTCATGTTTTAGAGCTGGGGTCCCCAGTCTTATCCAGAAAGGGCCAGTGTGGGTGCATACACCTGATCCTGATTCTACTAATATAAGGTGCTTAGCAATGACTCTAGTGATTGACTAATAGAAGCAGGTGTGTGCACCCACACTGGCCCTTTCTGGAACCCCAGCTCTAAAACGTGAAAAGCACCTAATTAAGAAAAATTAACAGCTTTTTAAAATTCTGGGATTGCCGTTGAGGTTGGAATGAAAACCAGCATACACAGGGGTCCCCCAGGACCGAGTTTGAGAACCACTGTTTTAGACATAGGGAAAGATACGGTGATAGTTCGGGGCTAAAAATGTGGCCAAAGCTGTGCGAGGGTTGCAGGATGATTGTGCTTCTGGAAAGCGATTTTCAGGGCAAGTTTCTCTGCCACCGTTGCCAACTGGTTGAGCACCTTGAGAGCAAGATTTCTGATCTTGAGGGCCAGCTTGCTGGACTCCACAGTTTGCAATTATCAAAGTTCCAGGAACTGAGTAGTGTGTCCTATAAGGATTTGGTGTGCACACCACAGCTGAGAAGGGGGTGAAGCCAGAGCAGGTAGGGAGAGATAAATGGGTGACAGTGGGGCGCAGTCGTAGAAAAGGGCATGCACACCACACAGGGGTGACATCTCCAGAGGTTGTGGTGTCCAACCGATTCCAGCCCTTGGAGGAATTGGATCTGGCTCTTGACCCCTGAGAGTGGGAGGGCTGAGGAGCCACTGGGCACCCAGGTGGCCGCATCCTTGCAGAAATGGGAGTTAGTTATAGTGGGGGATTCAGTCATTAGGTGGGGTAGACACGACTCCCTCCCAAATAGTGACCGCTATCACTGTCACCCCTAATAAAGATGTTGTCACTGTTGTGCTTGGCGTGAATTTAAACTGGATTTTCAGGGACGTTGGTGCCGGGGGCCCGTGGCCTGGCAGAGCTTTAAGTCTAGCAGCGCCCCTGGAGTGTGTGTACTGTATCTCAAGGTGGATTCTGTGGGCTGCTGGGAGGATTCTCTGAAGTTAAGGATCTGTTGTGGTTCACGTATGGGCCCCCACTGTCCAGGACTGGATTCTGGCTGGGCCATGACTGACCGTGGCCTGTAGCTCCACGGGGTGATGTGTTAGCGCCTATAGCAGGGGTGCACAGTGAGGGCCAATCCATTTCAGGATTTCACTTCAACTTTTTCCCAAAACTATTTAATTAGCCCCAATCATTTATTTTGCCAGATATTTTTTTTTTTGTAAAATCATGAACTATAGCTGCAGACTTTCCATGTATTCGTGGTGACAATATTTTTGTGGTCTTAAATAGGAGTGAACCAGTGCTGGTGTATAGAGCTGTGGGGTTGGAACAAATACCAGGACACACATCGGCCCTCCAGGACTGGAGTTGAGCACCCCTGGCCTATAGCGTTGTCCAGAGGGAGGGACTCAGTCAGCCTCACTGCTCTCTCGTCACACTTGCAGGTAGTGCTGTTGCAGGTGAAGGTGAGGCATCTTCCTCCTCCTCATGTCTGCGTGAGTCTGACTTGTGAACAGCGCTGTGAGAAGCAGCAGCAGCAGCTGGTACTGTGCGTTTCATGAGGGGAAAACATGCTTGTGTAGAACCCATGGTTAAGACTACTGCGCGAATACTGCTGCATATCACACACTCATATAGCACACACATGCATACACACACACACACACTTACGCACACACACACACACTCGTGCACACACACTCACTCACTCACTCACACTCACACACATACACTCGCGCACACACACACATACACACACGCACACACACACACACACACATTTTTAACTGGTTCTGGACACCTTTTCATGACTAACTTTTCTTCACAACGACGGATCGCTTCCTGCAAACTGCAAAATTCTCGTTTCGTACCGGGGATTAAAAGTTGAAAGCTGCAGGAGGCTAACGTTAAATGTAACTTTTCAGGCAAAGCCCAACAGAGAACGCTGCTGGTAATAGGGCTGTGCATTAGGGCCTGAGAATCATGCGTCGATCACACAGGGGAAGGCCGCCATTGTTAGCATGTCGTTGCGTGCGCACTGCAAAAGCCATCAGCGGGGCCACTTCAGGGAACACGCAGACATTATCAAAGAACATTAAATTAGCAAGAAATTAAAGCACATACTCGCGCACTTTCGAAACAAAAGACCCCTTCATTAAAAACCTTTCATCTGTGGTTTAATATTCATAACCGCGATTTACATAAGGAAATAAGTTTTTACCAATGAGACAGTCCGTCGATTCCCCTTACCAATATCGCTGTGACTGCGCTCTTGTTTTTAATCCTTTTATAAAAGTCCCGCATTGGCATTTAACGTGATTTCACTTCAAATTTGTTTCACTGCTTCAAACACCAACAGAGGTGCCATTTCCATACGATAACCAACTTTTTCCAATTACTGAAAAAAATGTTTAAAAAAGTACATAATAAATCCACGAACTGCACATTTAAAATAAGTGTTTTTAATCTTATTCAGAGGTAACTATTTATTTACTAATTGATTATTTATTTAAAATATATTGATGCATGATTGCCTTTTATATAAGTTCTTTATGTATCATATGGTATTGCGACTGGGAGAAGTCATTTGTTGTGCACGATTGTAGTTTTTATCTGGCTTTGATTTTAAACTCCCAAGCAAGTGTGGCTCTCGACCCCACCCCTTAACTTACCCCCACCCCTCCAACCAAGCCAGTAACCAGCTGCCTCTCAAGTTTTTTATTGATCACATACGCATGGCGTACATGGCAGTGAGATTCATTGTCCTCCACCTTTTATTGCTCGCCTGTATTTTCCGGTATACAAACGCCGCAGCCCTTTTTTTTCTTCTTCTTCTTCGTTAAGGGCACGGTTAATTGCGAGACGTTAGACAATGCCGCTCGTGCGCACGCTTCCCCAGCGTCATTGAACCCGAGTCCCTCCTTCGGAGACCCCTGGTGTTTCTCCACTTTGTTTACCACAAATTAAACTTGGGCTGATTGTTTACCAGCCCCAGAGCCCCGCCGCATCTCCATAGTTCCTCATTTATTTATTTATTTATTTATTTATTCATTTTAATAATTACAGAGCAGGGATTCGCCCGCACGTGGCCCTCATCTGCATAACAATTAAACAATTAACTTTTGATTAACCGGCATGTAGCGTGGGTTCCTTTGCACACACCGCCTTGCAGTATGTCCTGCATTTTAAGAGCGATCTTTACACTGGGAGCAGACCTCTCAATAGGAAAGCCCCGACTTGAGCTAAGGGCCAGTGTGTGAGTAATCACACCCGGAACAATGGGAGGGCCAGCGTGGGGAGCATGCTCTCTTTAAACACAACAGCAGGCCTTAACACTACACATTACCCAACGGCAGGCCTTAACACATTCACATTATCAAAACACAAGGGCATGTATGTGCACACACACTCGCACACACACATGCGCACGCACATACCTACACACACACCCACACACGCAAACACACATGCACACACACACTCATGCAAACACACATGCGCACACACACACACACACACACAGGCACGATGCACACAGACACACGCACGCACGCACACACACACACGCATGCACAAAAACACACACACACATACACGCACACACACAGACATGCATGAACGCACGCAGATATGCACAGACACACACACACGACAACACGCAAACACACACACACACAAACACACACACACACACACTGCATAAATCAAAGCCTCCGAGCCGGTGGCAGAATGCCAGGCAGCGACGTCTGGGGCCCCCATTGTTAGAGGGCAGAAATGAGGGAGGGAACACCCCGCATCGCGCCGCATCGGACGCACTTATCGGGGACTCAGACAATTATCAGGAGCGAACCTCCTCTGAATGACATTCTGCCGTGCCTTCGCCTGGCGGACGCCCGGAGAGAGAGATAATGGCATTAGCAGAAAGGGGACGTCCCCCAAGGCCCCCCGTCTGGGGCCGTAGCCTCCCGTTAAATTTGCTCCGGGCCCCCTGGAGCCACCGCGAAACAGAGAAACAGAAAGGCTGCGCTCCTATTATTAAGCATCATAAAAGAGCCAAACATACATTTCCTCCAGGAAAGATAGCGACCCTTTTGTAGAGGCAAACAAAGGCGCCACTTTTAAATACTTCAGATAAACAGAATAAAGACGCGAATCGACGTCTCCTGGTCGGGCCCAGATTCAATCTAGCGGCGATGCGCTTTTCCTCAACTTTGAGTGACAAGTAAAAGAGTTGGCCCGAGGCCTACATGGGCAGTTACTAAAGAAAACAAATTTTAAATGTATTAGAGTGACACTGAATGTAAAATCTACACCTGCTTCACGAGGACAGCACGATTACCTTTATGGTTCGAGCAAGAAGCTTTCGACTTTTCACGTTCTTTTCACAATCAGTCCGAGGTTCTAAACGCGTGGTTGTTTTCTTAGTAAATATCCCAGGTCGAGGAAAAAGATGGCTGGCACCAGGGTGAGAACCAGAGAGGGACACAAGTCCGGGACTTCTGAGGAAGACACTGCCGAAATGCATTATCGTATTGTGCACAATACTTGTTACAATCATATGAGTAGTAGATTGTTTTTGTGGGAGTTGCAGACTTTACATCTTCATATGGCTACTAGAATCTCCAATTAGCCTACTTGTATGTCTTTAGACTGTGGGAGGAAACCGGAGTACCTGAAGGAAACCCATGTGGACACAGGGAGAACACGCAAGCTCCACACAGTAAGGCCCAGGCCGGGCTTCAAACCCAGGACCGTCTTGCTGTGCGGTGATGGTGCTACCCACTGCACCCACTGTTCTTTTGTTGTTTTATGTCAATTATTGTGTAGCTGGGACCCTACGAATGAGAAGCTTTCATTAAGTTTGTTACTCAACGGTGTGAAAAGACTCAGCGGCCGGAGGGTCACGCATTTGGGAGGAACATACGTGCTCGTCTGCGTCCTCCTGGATGGATGGCGGTGGACGAAGTGATGGGCATGGCTGGGGAATACGGTCGGCCATTCCGGATTGGGAGGGAAAGGTCAGAAGCCTTTCAGAAGCATTTCCACGAAAGGGGACTCCATCAATGCATATGATGCACTGTTATGCCTTATGATTATTATCCTGAAAGATAAAGAGGGTGAGTCAATGAGTGTGTGTGAGTGAGAGTGAGTGAGTGAGTGAGTGAGTGAGTGAAAGAGAGAGACAGAGACAGAGGGGTGGGGGGTGGGGGTGGCAAGAGCCAAGAATGGCAGTCCATATCATGGGCAAACATCCAGCCTCTGCCAGGGTATTGTCCAGACTGAAGTGGCGGAGTCCCGAAAGAGATATGGAAGGATTTAGCGGCACCAGTGGAGGACCAGTGCTTCCCCAGAGTACCCAGGGCCTGGAAGATTAGTGATGTCACTCTGCTGCCCGGCTTATAAAAACGCTGAGTTTTATCTGCATTTGCATACGGTGCAGCAGCACAGAGCTCAATTCACTGAAGCTCATGGCCATTAGGAGAAACAGCGGCTCTCCTTACTGTCCTCAGACCTACACGCATCACTGCCCACGGAGGACAGGAAGTCAGGTTTACACACAGGAAGCAGGAAGTAATGATGCTTTACAGAGCTTTAATGGTGCTCCGGTGCTATCAAACATCAAACCAGTTACAACTGTAAAAAGATATTTTGATTCATTTGTGAAAATATAAGCTTAGATGTTACTGCATTTTTAAGATATTACTGAATCAAGCAGGTGTGCTAGGTGAAAACATAGCCACGGCTGGTTAGATTTGTGTGTCATAGCAGCATTCATAGCAGGGTTGAGTTGGATTGTACGGGGTTGAGGCGGTGTTTCCCATTTAGCGACTTTGTCGCTAGATTTAACGACTTTTTGACCTTCCCTAGCGACTAAAAATCTTATCTAGGGACAAATTTGGAAACTTCTCGCAACTTTGGCAACCCCCATTCTCGTTGTCGAGCAACAGCAAAAATCACCTTTCACTGATTTGTGAATGTCACATCTGCCTTTCCTAGTGCTCTAGTGTTGCCCACGTTTATAAAAGTAATGACCTATAGAATCAGCCTCTGTAATTACACGGGAGTAGATGTTCTACAGATCTAACAGATACTACACAGCTCGGCCAACGCCATTGGAGGGCAGCTATGTGACGTATGCAAATTAGATGTGGTCATGTATTGTGTGACGTCTTCATGCAATCTAGCGACTTTTAGCGACATTTCAGAGAGCCAGTAGTGACTTCTGGTGAGATTTTTTTCTCTTTCAATTCTGCAAATGAACTGCCCTTCAATTCATTAACTGAAAAATCCCTACAGATCATTATGGGTTTTTTTCCCCAGGTCAGTAACTGTCTTTCAGTTCATTTCCTGAATTGAGTGAACTGAAATGCAATTGACCCAGACTCTGGTTCTGTAGCCATTGCAAACAGTTCCCAAAAGCCAGGTGTTTGTTAGGTGTGCCAAGCTCGATCACTGGAAACAGAAAACACCTGGCCACTGGTCCTCCACAAGCATCCTGACCTAAATACAAGTGATTTCATGGAAGCACACTCAACACATTAAAAAGCGTATGCAAAGGCAGCGTATAAACTATATACGTCTTCGTCGAGGAAGGATCCCATATCGATCAGCTGGACTGAGTCTTAGGCAAACAGAGATCAGCTGACGGGAGTAGGCTAATGGGTAAGATAAGAGCGAAAGAGGATCGAGTCCTCGGGGTGAGAGGGGAAATGTACCGAGGGTGACGAGGGGTAAAGTGATGAAGGTGTCATTTCCTAGGCAAATCAGCCGGTGCCGCAGAAGTGATCCCGTTAGCAACATACGGCTGAAAGCAGCCGCGTCAATCCTGTGTGTCCATGTCTTGGTCGGGTTCGTGTCAGAGACTAAACGGCTCCTTGTTTTGAACTTCTTAAGTAGCTAAATCTTTATTGAGCGTTGGACCGCAGGGACGCTTTAGCCGCGGAGAGGCTTGTTCCAGTCGCTATTGCTTTTGTGGATGAAGCCCCATGGACTCTTTTTAAACTTGTTTACGCTCTAACTGTTCGGCTTTATCTGATTTGTCTTTGCCGGATATGAGGCTCATTTAACGAGAGCTGGAGTGGATTTTGTGCCTGACTTTCTAACATGAAGGAAACAAGCAGCTGATCTCTATACACTTGCCAAAGGAGCCATTTTAAAGTTTTTGATGGGGGACTGCACTGCACTGTCACCTCTGTTTGGAATTTGCATGGTTTCCCTGCTTCCACATACTCAGAAGTTCTCCGTCTAAAGACCTTGGACTAATTGGAGAGTCTAAATTGCCCCTAGGTATGAAAGTGTGAGTGACTGCTGTGTGTGCCCTGCGATGGACTGGCAAATATCCAGGGTGTATCCCTGCCTCTTGCCCAATGCATCCTGGGATAGGCTCCAGCACCTCCCGTGACCCTGACCAGGAATACGTGGGTATAGATAATCGATGGATGGGATGTGGGATGCACCTGTATCCTTACAAACAAGTGGTGGAAGCTGTTGAGTAAAAATAATTATGCACACTGTACATCTTTGTATTTATCATAGACTGTATTATGCTAATTGATTACCTTTCTGTCTTCAGATTGACAGATGTCATGTGATATAACCTTACATTCAGGAATTGGATTAAGCAAGTTGTAAGTACACAGTAAATGTTACACTGTGCACATACGCATCATTACGCTGTTTCTGTAAGTGTTACTGTTGCACAGGTGTACTATTGCACCACTGGTTGCTACCACTGTAAAGTGTTATTGTTGTACAGGTGCTTTAAGCATCCTGGACCACAGAGTATCACAGCAGTTACAGAACTGAACCTAGTTTAGGTTCCAAGTGAGACCCTGCTGTTATATCCCTGAGAGGGCGATGCACAGTACCAGGGCTTCCCTGAGAAAGGAACTGAATAGGGTTTTGCTGAGAAGGGCATTTAATCGGCCTTCCCTATGAAAGGAATTTAACAGGGCTTCCCTGAAAAAGGAATTGAATAGGGTTTTGCTGAGAAGGGCATTTAATCGGCCTTCCCTATGAAAGGAATTTAACAGGACTTTCCTGAGAAAGGAATTGAATAGGGTTTTGCTGAGAAGGGAATTTAATAGGCCTTCCCTGTGAAAGGAATGTAACAGGGCTTCCCTGATTCTGTACCAAGGCCTAATCCCTGCTGCCCTGTCCAGCTAGTCCTTAATTGAGTGATGAGCCCCACGATCACAATCAAATCCTGACCTCACCAGTGCTGACTGTGGCCAACAGGCCAGCCAGGAGACAGGCGATTGGCCACAGTCGTGTTAAGTTCCTTTGATATTGACATTTCAATTAAAAATACTCCTGCACGATAAGCCTTATTCCCCAGTTACATGAATTTGCTGTGAGATTAATGGACATGGTATGGCTAACACGCATTACATTACAGGCATTTATCAGACGCTCTTATCCAGAGCGACTTACACAATTGTTCACCCAGGATTTATATTGCATCCATTTATACAGCCGGATATATACTGCAGCAATGCTGATTAAGCACCTTGCAACCTTTAGGTTACAAGTCCTGTTCCTTGCCCATTATACTACTCTACGCAAACTAAATGCTTAATTGATTGGAATGTGTCCAGGTGAGGCTAATTAAGGGCCTACTTAAAGTCAGGTGTGCTGACTAGGATAGCATTTTTTAAAATGGTTTGGTTAGTACTGTTGGTTGTCAAGTTCCTTCTAAATTCTGTGATCAGTTTTGATGAAAATGTCCAAGTAAATGAGTCTCTGTGAGATTGCCTGCTGTTAAGTGGCCAGCTTTGTGACAGACTTGTGTGAGTGTCCTTAGGGTGAATACGCCCGTAGTAGAGAGCAGAGACACCGATCCTGTGTGAGGTAAAAGGATGAAATCTCCAACGGTCAAGCATGCAAACAGGTGTGAGAAGAGGTAAAGTTTGCAGACCATGACTGGAAAGAAAATCTGAACCATTGTGCAGAAAGCCATGCTGTGCAAGAGTCACAAAATACTTTGAAAACATTTGGGAGGACAGAAAAAAAAAGCTAAACGCCTTCACAGGCCTACATTTTAGTAAGAATAATAAGTCCAAAAACTGAAAAGCCTTCTAGGCACTCATGTAGTAATCTAATGAGGATAGCAGGAAAAGGGTAAAGTGTGAGTGCCTAGAACGCTTTTCAGTTCTTTTTGGACTTATTTAGTTAATAATTTAGTTATTATTCTTAATGCGTTTGTTCCCTATGTTCTAAGAGCACCTACTATATATTTTTTCGCACACTCTTGTTTACCACAGAGCACCCAGTATATTTTTATTTTTATTCTATGCCTACATTTTAGTGTTGTCACCCTCAATCAGGGTGTCTGGCATGTGTTCATGTTATTTCGTTTTTTTCCCCTTGAAAACATTTTTCTTCCAAAAATCTTTTAAAAATATCAAGTTCTGTAATCTATTTTGAATCTTATTTTGAATGTTCTAATTCCACCACTTGGTGGCAGTATTATTCTATCAAAGGTTTTGGGAAGAGCGTTCACAGATCAGCATGATCTTGATGCTTATAGTTTTGCAATCAAGAAATTACTATCATATCACTTGAATAACTGTCATTGTAAGCATCATAAACCTTTAGTCACACTTTTAAAAGCACTGTATTCTGACATCATGGTTATTTAACACTCAGTACCCTTCACTAAAATTACATTTGTGTGTTTAGTAGTTAAACTGCATGTGGTTTTGCAATACTGTGGAAGTATGAGGTTTCACAAGACTGTAATCATTTAAATCTAGCAATGTACAGTAAGTATTTTACCACAATAAACCAGTAGGGGACAACATTCTCCCCTACAACACCCCCTTGAGAGTTCAGGCTCAATAGATTTAGTCTGGTTTGTCACAGGAACAAGGAACAAGAAGAGAAATCAGGCATTGGTGTTCCGGTATATTCCATTATTAATCGGGCCTCCATGTGACATACATACACCCGTATGACTGGCTCTTAGATTTTCAAGAGAGAAGATGCAATGTCTGCTAAAAATGCTTTTCCATTTGCACGGGACTATAGTTGTTACTTATGCATGACAACAGCCTTCTAAATGAAAAACCAGCATTATCCGGGTCTTCTGCCAAGTCAAAGGTAAAAGACATACAGAGTGTGATCTAAAGCAAAACTAAACCATCCACACTTATGTCTGCACATGCGTGCATACGATGACTCATTATTAAAACATGAAAAGGGAACGATAAAAACTCATTAACAGTCCATAACTTAGTACTAGCACATGCAGGACTTTGGAAAACACTCCCATCTGATCAGCTATAACTGACTCATTTTTAATGGGTAAATTAAACTCTAGTATTTGCTTTTTAAAGAGCCAAGACAGGGAATGGATAACAGCCGCAACAGCCAATAAGCTGATAGCATTGCAGGCCCAAAGCTCATATTGGGACATCACATGGATTCATATACTGATGAAGGCAATGAATAATACAGCTTTCAACATACAGTATACAATCATCCAGCGATAGGAACCCTGGGGAAATCCGAGTCTGATGTTTTACAGAAGCAAAGCCAGGAAGAACTGTCTGCATGTGCAGTATAATTATGGTGTTATTTTGTGCAATAATGTCAGAAAATTTCACATTTTTTTCTGAGATATAATACTCAGCAAACATTGTCAGGCTTGTACTTAATATTGTACCATAATATTGATGCAGTACATTGTATGAATAAATAAATCAGGCCGTGCAATTCAAAGGGAAAGACATGAAAATGGCATCTGAGAAAGAGGGATGGATGTGATCTTCTTTTGCAGTGTTCTCAGTGACATATCACATCCATCCTTCTCACTGAGAAACATCTGTTGGGACATCGGGGAAAAGAATGGACCCAGAGAACGGCAATGACAACGCAAACAGCACATGTAAACGTGAAATACGAACGAGCAAGCGGCTTGTTTTGTAAAATTAAAATCCCTGTTAATATTTCTATCAGAAACAGTTTGAAGCTATCAAATCAAATCAAACCAAGTCAAAGGAGCTAAATTTTCATTATTAGAGGTTAAGAAAGTCTTTATGCAAGAAGTAACCAGGGGAAACGTATCGCTCTCCGGGATGGGTGGGGGTTGACGGGGGGAGGAGGAAGAAGGGCTGGGGGGGGGGGGGGGGGGGGGGTTTGGTGGTTGGCTGTTGGCATAAACGGTCTATGTGGGCCTCTATGGCCATAACCACACGGGCTATACAGTTCAGGTCTTTAAAAATTAGTAATATTTTTTAAAAGGCAATGTAATTGTGCAGTTTTCAGAGGGTGCAAATAGCATATTTTGATGCTACTGTTCTTGCATTGCCCCCCCCCCATACACTGGCCTGGCTCTGCTGTCCACGGAGGTGTGGCCAACGCTGCAGTGAGCAGGAGGACTGTCTGTAGGGGGCAGTGTAACCTGTGAGCCCTGCTTTGCAGAGGGGAATCTCTCCCCTCATCCTCTGAAGCTCCAGCTCAAGCAGGAACTCCTTGCTCTTCACTGTTGTACAATGGCACCCATTTCCTGTCATTCAAACTCGGAGAACTGGGGCTCTTATTTGATCCTTTTACACACAAAAAGAGATGCAAGGAGGTAAAACAAGGGATTGGAATTAGCCCCTGGTTTCTTCTATTTCATTTTTTCCTTTTCTTCATTTCCTTCCCTTTTGTGCCACTCACTTCTATTCTCTTCTGTCATCTTTTTTTTTCTTGTCTTTATTTCTACTCTGACTCACCCTTCAGTATGATCCTTCTGTCGGGATGAACTACTGGAGTAAGTGCTATTGCACACACACACACACACACACACACACATGCACAGTGTTATGAATAGGAATGTTCTGGAAGGTGCCATTGCATGTTAATCAGTCAGGCTGAAGCCTCAGTATTGAGTCAGCATTAATACAGACTTAAACCCAATTAATTACTGGCCAAAGCACGGTCAGAAATACCCTCTCATTCCTCCCACACAGCACTCATGCTGCCCCAGGAGAGAACAGCAGGAGAGTGGAAGACTCACACAGACTACATCTCTTCTGGGTCCCCTGTAGTCTGGCCCAGCTGGAGCATGTGACCTCCGCAGCCAGCCCTGACCGTGGGAGGGGTTCTGCATGAGCTTCAGGCTAATTAGGAGAACCCTGCTGGTGGATTCCTGGCTTAGCAGGGACACCCCCCCCCCCCCCCCTTTGACGGACACCCAATCAGAGGAGTTGGAACATAACAGCAGTGGGAGACCCAAGTGTACTGCCCGCATGCAGGCCCATGAACTCCCCACCCCCACCCATCCCCCCACGGCCTGCATTTCATCGCAGAGCAGTCCAGCCAGTCAAAGTTTGATACGGCACGGTGTAGTTCTGTGGAAGGTGGGGTGTCTGCTCATGACTTCATTTCACCCTGAGAACAGAGCAGCTGTTCAGAGGGGGCGCTAGCAGGAAACGGGTATGGGGGTGTTTTTTTTTTTGCATGCGAGTTGTGGCTGAGGAGTGATCTCCGGACCGGACATCATGCCGGCGCGTGCGGCTTTTCACAACCAGAGCCAAACAAGCAGGAGGTGGCTCAGAGGCCTGAGAAGAACAGTCAAAGTCACTTGACTCCCTCCCATTTTAGCTTGCGATGCTAACGAAAGCCTTCAATCTGAATGACTGTGCTCCCCATCTCAGTGGAAAAGCACAAAGACATCATGGGGAGCCTTTCGATTTCAAGAAAATTATTTAATTTCCCCATGGGATTCAGTACAAGTGCTGCTTAATGAGTAGCAATTAAAAACAAAAATATATTGATAGACAGACTATTTATGATATAAAGTGAAATGGCATTCCATTGAACACCTGGTGACTTACAGCAGTGAAGCTGTAAGGCACATGACTAGCGTAGATGTGAAATTCAGATTATTTCAGATTTCCATTGAACGAATAATGAAACTGTAGCTGACCTACAGGTGTTGGAGAGCAATCCAGCATAAACAATGAGTTACTAGGACCAGGACTAGGAAAAAACAAGTATAACTGTACTGCACAACACCTGTTAATGGCACAATATCCATACTGTTCACATGCCTTATACAAACAAGCGACATTTAGAAGAAGTGGCTCTTTTTTAAATGATAATAAAGAGTTATCTGGTCAGAAACTGTGTGTGATTATGAAAGCAGAGGCCTGGAGTAAATACCTCATTTCTGAGATGGACTGGGTCAAGGAGGCACACTGACCTAATCTCCAAATGTAAAATTTACCCTTCCATCAGATTGCTACCTGACCTCCATCTTACCAGACGGCCTGTTATCCACACGTTCTTCTAAAACAAGAACGTAACAACATTTTTTCCTCCTCCAGATTCAGCTTAAATCTGGGCTCCAGGGAGAGCGCCAGGCTAGCATGAACTAGCATAAACGCGCGCGGGCACTTCAAACCGTCTCCCGGGGGGGCAGACACGATAGCGGCTTTAGCGCGTACGCCGTGGAACACATTATCAGACTTGTGTGTACTGGAGGGAAACAAAGCCAGTTTAACTGCAGCCCTGTTTTTCCACCCGATTTTCCTTTTAAACAGAAACTTTATGTTAAAGCACGGTTTGTCTTTACAAATTATTTTTCCTCCCTGACCAGATGGGGGAGTGGGGTTGGTGGTGGGGAGAGTTGTGTACACAAACGCAAAATATGTTGATGGATTCTATAAGATGTGTGTATTTGAACTCCTATAAATATTAAATATATAACAATTGCCTGGATTCAACATTTATCCTTAACTTTAGCTTAACTTTAATGTAAATTTCTTTTTTTTCCTTCTTCTCACAGTATTCAGGAGTGTATTCTGAGAACTGTTGGAATTCAAGGCTGGTGTTTTTTCTTTCTTTTTACATTTTTAAAATGTATTTATTTATTTAATGTACAAAGTTAAGCAGTTATGATGAGTTAACTGCAGGCCAATGTCTGGAATCACAGTTAGCTATTTCTCCGCACTGCGAGTATGTTCACTCAGCCATTTCGAACTCAACAACCGAATAGCTGAATAAATAGAATGACTGCTCTCTATGAAAAGAGGCCAGATTCCAATTGGTTTGAAAGTGGAGGAGAAAAGTAAAGCTGCACCAGGAGCATTGTGGGTACTCACGTCGGAGTCTCTGACAGCGAAGTTCATAAAGGAGATTGCGCTCGCTGTTGTGCAAAACAGTGCTTTTCCCCAGAGCGGAGGCAGCTTCACCGTGCCGCAGTAACGCTGTAATATTCTGTTTATTCTTCGCGCATTTGATTTTACTCTAAAGCAGGCCTCCGGAGGGGGCGGGAACAGGTGCGCTAATTTGCTCCTATTGCGCGGAGAGCCCGGAGGCTCCGCCCGTGAGCAGAACAGCAGCTCCTGCGCGGGCTGAGACCCGGGTTTAATCCGGACCGGACCCAGCCGCTCCCGTCGGTTAAAAGCCCACGGTGGAGAAGCGCGCTCAGCTGGGGCGGCTCGCGCTGCCGTAGCGCTCTGCCGCAGAGCTCTGCCGCAGAGCTCCCAGCATCCTCTTCTCTTTTCCCAGGTATGCACTCATTGCATATATGATTATTCAAAAGTTTTTTTTTTTTTTTTGCTCAGGCACATTCTCAAGGCACTTTCTTTGGGAGACTTTTAAATATATTGTGTGTGTGCGTGTGTGTGCGTGCATGCGCGTGTGTGTGTGTGTGTGTGTGTGTCTGAGTGTATTCATGCTCTTCTCAATAAATAACCAATGGTTTTAAGGAAATATCTAGGTTGATAATTTAGTGTCCATTTCCATTGTTTAATTCATTTTTTTAATCAAGACTTATTATTTTAAAATTCATTTTGCAAATCAGTGCAGTTGTGGTACGCCTTTGTTTAAAATGAGTTAAATCACACCCATTTTAAATCCATTAGAGCATTGTAGTTCATAATTGTAAGGGTATCCTTACAATACAATAGGGTATCCATTACGTTGTGTTTATCAATGCATACAAGTGTAAAACAGGTATCATAGCTGCTTTGGCATTTTCCATCAAAAGACCAAACCAGAGACCAAAATATTCCCTCTTTTTGATAGCAGGAATTTATGCATTACAGGAATTTATTACAGTATTATTGTTTGTCTGCCACCTTGTCATATTGGGTCATAGGAAACCGTAGAGATCAACTGATTATCTGTCACAACTAACCAGGACTCGTGTGAAACTGATTTCAAATGGAGAAAAAAAGTCTAGTTGCATTGTAGGTCAAACATTAACTGATTTAAGGGCTTCAGTCTTTGGAATAGTATGAATCCTTTAAGAGACCTAAAAGTTTTCTTTCCTGCCCCTTTTTCATTTCTGCACTCTGGACATAGTTTTACAGTGGGATGTAGATGTGACTCAGGGGCCCCAGCAGTGGGATGTAGATGTGACTCAGGGGCCCCAGCAGTGGGATGTAGATGTGACTCAGGGGCCCCAGCAGTTACAGTGGGATGTAGATGTGACTCAGGGGCCCCAGAAGTGGGATGTAGATGTGACTCAGGGGCCCCAGCAGTGAGATGTAGATGTGACTCGGGGGCCCCAGCAGTGCGATGTAGATGTGACTCAGGGGCCCCAGCAGTTGCAGTGGGATGTAGATGTGACTCAGGGGCCCCAGCAGTTGCAGTGGGATGTAGATGTGACTCAGGGGCCCCAGCAGTGGCAGTGGGATGTAGATGTGACTCAGGGGCCCCAGCAGTGGGATGTAGATGTGACTCAGGGGCCCCAGCAGTTGCAGTGGGATGTAGATGTGACTTGGGGGCCCCAGCAGTGGCAGTGGAATGGGAATGCTAAGCACTATATAATGAGCAGAGAAAGACCTTTCCCAGAGGCTTCGGCTACATGCTGTAATATCTTGAGGCAAACCAAATAAGAGCACTATAAATGTTTGAAACTGGCCTGCTTTTACATTAGGCATCACTATGTGCAATTTAAGGATTTTCTATAAATCATCCAGAGAAATTCACTTAGTTATTTTTGTATCCTGTCTCCTTTTTCTGTTTATCAATGAAGCATGCCCTTTTCCCTGAGGTTATCTTTCATATTCTACTGTAAATAGCATATGCATATGACAAATGGTAATTCTAGATTAGCCACAGAAACTATTCTCTCCCAAACTTTGTTGGTAGCACTGACAATATGGATTGGTATTAAGATGTGTGCGTGCGTGTGTGTGTGTGTGTGTGTTTGTACAGCCCTTATATCTGTGTAAGTTTTACCAGATTTCTTATGTCATTTAAAATATCCCACAAAATTCCAGTAAAATCCTTTCAAACAAAACAGCATTTGTTCATTTTAATAGGCTTAGGGATCCTCAGTATTGGTCTTTAAGGGCCAGATGCCTGCTGGCTTCTGCTTTTTACATCCAATATTTACTTGATCAATTAAAGGAGTAGTCTGGTGTTTTCTTAGATAATTGTTTTTTGATTTACCCACATAGTGCATATATCTTGCAGTTAAGGAGAATGCTCTTTGTTTTATGTGTACGGTTCTGCCCTAATTGGCACAAACAGCAAAGGGACCATTCAGAAAGTTCCCAGGGAGTCATGTAATCAAAGGAAAGGCTTCAAACTCTTGTGAAAATCTTGCAGTCTGCCTTATAGCAAAGCATTCATGTGAATTCATGCTGAATGTACGTATTTGTCCAGCCAGTTCCACCAGTTCTGACGTGTGGTGACTTAACCTACAGTCTCTTTTAAGCAACAGATAGAGATAAGACCATATGCAGTCACTGTACCTCAGCAGTGAATGGAAAATACATGTAAACCTTGGTTCATATTTAAGTATGTATGTATATAAGGACTGACACTGGAAATCCATGCTGGGTTCTTTCTGTTGAAGTTAACCCACTGGTCTGCCTTTCATTTCTCCTGTGACTTACTTTGATTGCCATGAGTAAAATTTGTGATGTGTTCTGTGAAAAAGTTTACTGTTATGCAAACTCTCCCTGATACAAATTTCTGTATTTAAAAAAGCCACTTAAAATCATTCATGAAAGGAGCAGCTGTCATAAAAGTTGCTGACATAGAAGAGATCCTGTTTTGGTGAAATGAATCCTACAGATGCACTGCTGCACAAAAATGAGAACTTTGCATGTCTGCCTGCACTTCCAGGTCATGTGTGTGTGTCTGCCTCCACTTCCAGGTCATGTGTGTGTGTCTGCCTGCACTTCCAGTTCATGTGTGTGTGCCTGTACTTCCAGGTCATGTGTGTGTGCCTGTACTTCCAGGTCATGTGTGTGCCTGCACTTCCAGGTCATGTGTGTGTGCCTGTACTTCCAGGTCATGTGTGTGCCTGCACTTCCAGGTCATGTGTATGTGCCTGCACTTCCAGGTCATGCGTATGTGCCTGCACTTCCAGGTCATGTGCGTGTTCCTGTACTTCCAGGTCATGTGTGTGCCTGCACTTCCAGGTCATGCGTATGTGCCTGCACTTCCAGGTCATGCGTATGTGCCTGCACTTCCAGGTCATGCGCGTGTTTCTGCACTTCCAGGTCATGTGTGTGCCTGGACTTCCAGGTCATGTAGGTGTGCCTTCACTTCCAGGTCATGTCCCCTGTTGGTTCTGGTTGATCTGGTTGATGGAATGAGCTTCCCACTGCAATCAGAACAGCAGAAACCCTGCCCATCTTCTGACACCGACCAAAGACTCATCAATCTAATCATACTTTATTTTGTTACAGTACAAATTGTTGTAACTTCCTGGATGAAGACCTTTTGTTTGTAATGTTCAGCATGAGCTAGCCTTATATTAAATTATATATACTATATTCCCAAGAGTAACACTGATGTTCTTCACTCTGGAGAGCGTCTGCTCAGTGTTTGTAATGTAATGTGATGTAATTTAAATGGACTCCTCCTTACATTCCCCCCCCTCTAACACGAGTGCCACTTTTTAATCAGGCCCTGAGAAATGCAACCCAGTAAAAGTCTGGGCCAGGCTGGTGGATTTTCATTTTCAGAGGTTGTCAACTTAAGGGCGTAAGGACCAATCGATATCTGTCTGTCATCTCGCACATCACAAAGCTGTCTATTAGAAAAGAGCTTCTCATAACCAGGCCAGGCCGATACCGTTAGCCTTAGCCTAAGGGCAGTTCTATGCATGAGCTGCCCTCGTCCTCTACTTCTGCCCCCTCCCCCCATTATGAAGGTCTCAGGGGATGTCATTTGGACACATTGGGCAAAGAGACCTTCTCTGCTCTCTCTCTTTCCTAAACTCGAACTTCAACAAAAATCGATAAATGTGTTCTTTGCTTATTTCAGACTTTGCTTTTACCAGGACTTACCTTCCAGCTAAAGTAAATAAATAAATAAATAAATATTAATGAAAAAGGTCTGTTTTTCAATGTTTGTGGTGTTTTTTTTTCTCGAAGCTCCAATATTAAACCAAATAAACTGACAATCTCTTCCCCAATTTTCTGCAGAGATTAAAAGCATCTGTTTTAGAAAAAGACATTTACATCATTGACGCACACACCAGCTCCTGTCAGTTTCTCTGAATCTTTTTCTTCTCTTCCTTTAACAAGCGACATCTGAACAATTTTACCTTCAGTCTTGAGCAGTCTGTCAACATGTAACAGAAAAAGGCCATATGTCACAATATGATGAAGAACTTCTCATAAATATGTTTTTCTGTTACACATGTAATAATATTCTCCTATATGCAGTTAATTTGTCAAGTTTCATGTCCTGTCTGCAAATTTGCATGCCTGAAAAGCTTTAGGGGAACATTTCTACAGCATGCACATGATGAAAGCAATGAAAATGTATTGAAAGGCATTTCCTTCACATTACAGCAGATTATGAGTGGATCATTTGCACTCAAACAGTTACACGCCCCACATCTTACTGTTATCATATTCAATATTGCCATGGCTTTATTGAATGTAACAGACCTTCATTCTGTGCGCAGTGATTTCTGATGTAATTTCTGAAGATGAGCTGATATTTACTGCGTATGAATCTGTGGGAATGGAATATCCATGCGTGTAGCTCAGTTTTTGCTGGATATGGATATGTACAGTACTGTCTAAATCTACGTACCTCTCCAGAGGTGTTAAAGCCAGGAGTCAAACCTACAGCTATCTGGTTATGAGCCCCAGCCTAAGCACGCTTCTGTAGTGTCCACACTGTTGTCGACGTGGGATTTGTGAAATCAAAACAACACTTCCCCTAAGCTGATATGTGCAGTATATGGCACTTCACAGCCTGGGTTATGATCCTACAAGACAACTCAATTCTGTGTTTACCGAGTTCGTCTTTGCCAGGGTCTTCTCTCGATTTCCAGCAGCCTGTTGTACCAGTATAACTTAATGGTCCAGGAAACTGGACACAAATTGTGGTTATATCCCCCAGAAATGACAATATACTGAGGAAGCAACATGAACTAGGCTTTACCATTGTATAGTTAAACCTGAAGACCATTCAGTGTGTAATAATGTAACACTGGGCTGCTGTACATTAACATTAGACTCTACAGCAGTCTCAAACGCCAGACGTTATACCTGAATAAAGAAAGGGACTACAGGCCATGCTTCTAAGGAATTGCCCTTCTGAGGAACTGAATTCTGAAAGAATACAAGTCAGTGTTTTTAGCTGCCTGTTTTTCTCAGTGATATTTTTTGAATCCACTTGTGATTTATAATTGATTTATTTTCTTTGATGCGTCTGTGACTCTCACTGGAGCTGTCGAATGTTACGGCCACATCGGTCAAAAGGGGGGGGGGGGGGGGGGGGGGGGGCGTCTGATTATCTATTCAGCATTATTACCAAGATTTTTTTAAAGTGAATAGTAGTTAAAAAGGAATCAATCAAATTATTGTGTGATTTTGATATCCATACTGTTAATCAATTTGATCACTGCATAATGTATTTTTTGTTTTTCCAATCATCATATTTTCTTTAAGTCAGTCCATGTATCTGTGAAATTCCTACATTTCTGTCCAGTAGAAGATTAAATGTTTGAGGACTTTAAAACACCGCATTTTATAACACTGTATAGTTCTCTGTTACATGTATCCTGCTGAAATTGCTATGTTAAGCGATGGTGACTTGGAAACACTGAGTGAAAGTAGCACTATAAGAATACTTACCGTACCAAGGACTCTCCCTGTAAGAGTGTCTGCCACGCGTCCAATCAGGAAGGGGACCGGCAGCCCCCAACTCCCCATTGGCCGTGTGAGGCAAGGTCACTGGCTCCACAGGCTAGCAGCTTTGCTAAGCAGCGGTGCAGCTAACCGCTCATGTGACAAAGAAGTAAATGGACCAAACAGGTAGTGTATCTCACGGGAGCGGTAACATATTTAAAGCTAAAGGCAGCAGGAGTTCATTTTGAGCAAACCGGCTAGCCCTGTAATTGCTTGAGGCTGAGAGCATTCATCTGCAAACGCGAAAACAAACTGTTATTTAATGTCTGACGGTGGTGTCTTTGAAGGCCCTGTGCATGTCTTCTGTTCACACAGCCAGTGTCAGAGGAGTGATTCATTTGCCTTTCTCATCCGATAAAGAAGCTACACTGGCTTCTCTGTCAACAGCCATTGAGAGCATTTATCACACAGCTGCATCTGCAAGCATCACAAAATAGACTTGAGCATATATATTTACTGTGCAAGCTGCAACTGTTGTCTGTGTGAAGGCTTGCTTTCAAAATATAAAATATGTGGCAGTGCTTAGAAGAAAAAAGGAAATAATATTTTATATGCAAGCAATATCAATTGAATTATAATGTTACATAATGATATAATGTTGTTATTCTAAAAACGATTAGCCATTATTAGAGGATATTTATGCTCTTTATAAGTTCATCTCTCTGTTTTTTTAATGTATAGCTTTACAGAAATTGTCACTGCATCACACCGTACCCTTTCACACCTCAGTTCTGCTGAGGTAAAAACCAGACGCCCCCTCCCACATGTGCGCTGCCTGCTGTTGCTCCTTTTCGCTTTGCTGCCGGGTCAAAGGTCAGTGTGTCTCTGACCTTTGACCCGACTGCACAGTCACACTGCAGCAGCACGACTGACCACAGGAGTCTGTACTGCCCGTGAGCCAGGGAATGTCTGGCATACTGAAGCCCTCCCTCATTGGGCGAGGATGTGGCCAATTAGGCGCCATCCTGTGTGGGCACCTGCTAAATATTAATAAGAATTAATAGATAGACAGTTTTTTTTTAAAATTTAAATATATATTTGGAAAACCAATACAATCTGTGAAGGTGAAATTGAAATGACTTGTCTACTTTTTTACAGTGAAATCGGGTCCAGTCCAGTTTATTTTCATATATGTTTGCCTTTTTATTTTCCTTTTCTGAAAAAAAAAGCAAATATTAAGAGCTGATTATGGAAACGTTAAGGTTCAGGAAGCAGATTATCCTCGCAAGAGAAAGCCGGAGCTCTCTCCAGCCCTGCGAGGATTAACTCATCACCCAGTTAAACGGACTGTCAGTGGGAGAATGAGCTGCTTGGCAGGCCCGATTCAGAAGCATGTAAATTTCCCCTGTGGCTGACTGGCGTGGCGGAGCTGTCGACCGGCGACGCGTGGAAATGCAGTAACACGGTTAAAACGCGCTACGAGAGGATAGCTCATGTTTTAATAACGTTCGTCGGGACGAATGACACGAGTGGATCGCGCGGCGCCGGTAGGAGCTGTAACATTTAAACAGTCTGAATGAAAAAAATAAAATGGCGGGGTTTTATTGAGACGGGCTGGGAGAAAGGACCTGGAGTAAGTAGTCATAATGAAATGACTCTTGAGTGGCCAAGGCCTTGGGAAATTGCTTTTGGCGGGAAGGCAAATTGGCCGCTACGAGGGCAAGGTCCTCTAGATCACCCTCTCAGGTTTTGATCTCATAACAGCATGATTGAAACTATCTACAGGATCATTAGGCTTGCAGAACTGTTGTACCGTCATGTACGTGTACATTAACTGGACCGTTGGTCTGTGATAGATTTGTGATATGGGGCCGAGGTCAAGAAATACTGTCAAGTTTAACTGGAGCATTGGTTGGTGCAGTCTCAGGTTATGCTCATTTGACAACATTCTTAAGACGGAGACACAGGGAAACTGGGGGGGGGGGTGGGGGGCAGGGGGCTCCTCCTGTTCTGTCAAATCCCAGCCCACACTATGTAAAACCGATGCGTCATTTATAAAACATAAACAAGTCAAATCAGGAAGAGGGGGTACGAAGGCGCCTCGGGCGGGTGCTGCAGAAGCCTTTGAAGTGGAGTGAGGGGCCCCCGCTGTGGACCACATGACCTGTCTCCAGAACCTCCCCCCCACCCCCCTGCAAACCCCCCTCTCTTGCGGGGCACCACTTGCTCCAAAGGGCCCACACACAGAAATGGAAACGTGCCCACCTTAAAAAAGACACACACAACTCCAAAGCAGCAGATAAGGAGTCCATTCAGTTACAAGTACCTCTGTGCCTCTGTGTCAATTCAGGCTAAAGACTATTCAGACCTGACCGGAGGAGAGGAGCTCACAAGCACTGGCAGTCATACTGAGACTGAATATGAGCAGCGGCAATACTGAGTACTTTAATAAAGCTGGCTTAGGAAGAGTAGTTAAACGTAATTATATAATTATAAAGTTCGCAAATAACATTCTGATTATCTCTGAATGTTACTTAAAATAACAATGGGACCCAAAATAATCCATTGTTGATACCTGAAATCAATAATGAAGCCAATGACCAGTTGCTTTAATAATAGGTCCACGGTTTGATGATTAAAACAGTCTTTTTAAAATGTATTTATTTTATTTTTTTCTTACATTAATGCACTAAGGAGACAGAAATCTGGAGACATCAGCATTAATGAAACTATAACATTCTCTGTTATTATTTTCAACAAAATAGAATGCTATGCAAATAATATTTATGGCTGCACAGAAAATCTCTTTAAAACAAATATAAAAGTATTTGTACAGTGACACATTTTTTTTATTGTTTTGGGTCTGGTGCTGGAAATAAACATCGTATTTGTATTTTATTTATTTTATTTAACTTTTATTTTACCATGCAGGTCAATTAAGGACATATTCTTCTTTACAAAGATGGCCTGGCGAGACACAGAGAAGCCTCTTGAGGGTAAGAGGTGGAGAGTAAATGGACAGGAACAGGCAGGTTGGTACAGGTTGGCCAGGGAAGACAGCTACAGTTGATGACAGATGAACCCTAAGAGCTGTGAAGAAAAACCCTACAAAAGCAGTCAGTGACATCACCAGCAGCCCCCAGAGGGCTGGGGTGAAAACATCACTAGCCACCAAACACAGAAGAGTTGGAGAGCAGAATTATACAGGCTACACTGCAAGATCCAAACCTCTCATCAGCAGCAAGGACCGATGGGCAAGATCAGAATTAGCCAAAAAATACAGAGATATTTAACAATGATGTAACAGAGCATGACAGCAGTAGGATGAATTTGGACATATACAGACACAGACAGATTTTGTCTGGCTATGTACAAAAATATTCCGACCTCATCAGCTGATGCTTCATTTTCTTGCATCATCAGCTGATGCAAGAAAATGACCGCAGACACACTGCTTATGCAACCACAGCATCCATCAAGAGAAGTGGAAGGTTTTGGACTGGCCTGGTCAGTCACCTGATTTCTAATCGAGCATGCATTTCACTTGCTGAAGAGGAGACTGAAGCAAACCCCGCCCCCCCAAAAACAAAGATCAACTGAAAGCGGCTGCAGCGAAGGCCAGGACAGGTTTCTCCAAAAAAAGATACCAAATGATTGGTGATGTCATTGGGTCATAGACATGATGCAGTTTTTGCATTTAAGGGCTATACAACATTTGACTTTATTGTTTTGATTTACTTCTAATGTCACCCATTGACTTAACTCAGCACAAACACAGCAAATTCCTTTAAATTGTATGCATAGAATGTGCCGTTATGTCTACATGATGAAACCAAAACATAAAAAATCCTTTAATAAAACTTGAGAACCACACTTTAACTTTAACCACATGTGAATTGTTTTATTACAAATCTAAAATGGTTGATTACAGAGCCAAATCATGAAAGATATGTCTTTGTCCCAAACATTATGGAGCTCACTGTATATAGATTTATTTAATTTAATTTATTTATTTCTCAGGAGGCAAAGTTTTGTGCTCCTCACAACAGGTCTCAGTGTGTGTGTGTGTGTGTGTATGTGTGTGTGTGTGTGTGTGTGCGTGCGTGCGTGCGTGCGTGCGTGCGTGCGTGTGTGTGTGTGTGTGTGTGTGTGTGTGTGTGTGTGTACACACATTAGCATGAGGTGGGTGATATGTATGAGTCCACAGAGTTTGGGGACCACTGCACTAGCGAGCCCACCTGAGGGGCTCTGCCAGGCGATGTGCAACCGTAGCAGAGATAGCACAAGCCTTTGAGCCTCAGAGCCTCTACCCTGGGGCTGTACCCCCCAGGGCAGTACCCCCCCAGGGCTGGGGATCCACTCCAGCACCCTGCCTCCCACCCGAGACCCCCACCCCTCTCCTCGCACCTGCACTCCAGCGAGCACAACAGATGGAGCTTCAGAAACGAATAATTAGCCTCTGCGTCGCTGAGTTCAAGCTAATACTAAACCAGGCGTGACATCGAACCCCCCCTGGGCAAGACGGGTGAGGGAGGGAGCGTGGTCGGGGTTGGGGTGGGGGGCAGTGAATGTCAGGAAGGGGGATGAGTTTTTTCAGATGCCTCCTGTCAGAAGCAAAACACAAGAAAGGTTTTAGCTCCTGCGCTTGTCCAGGAGGCAGTCCCAGAGGTTGTGTTTGTTGGCTGCAGAATAAAAACCTCCTCCTCTCTCCTCTCTCTCTGTGCCTCTGGGATGCCTGGCAGTCTCTCAGGGCCCTGCTCACATTCTCTGTCTGTAGCCTGAAGACATTTACAATTTTTTTCCAGCAACTGTCCCACCCCCACCCCCCACCCCCAACCCCCAACCCCCAACGCGTACCGTCCCGTTCGGCTGTCCGCCAGATACTGTCAGGGTGCGTGCGTTCCTTTTCGGAAACCGTTATTGAGGGAGCGCACCTGTTCTCCGTACGGAGGGCCCCGCTCTTCGATGGTGGACGAGGCGTTTTTGCCCTTTTACCGAAAGAGACGGCCCATCGGAGGCGTGCGACCCAGCCGCAGAGGCCCAGCCAGCACAGCTCCAGGATAAATATCTCTCCTCGCAGACCGAGGAAACAAACCCACCTGTGTCTGTCTGAGGAGGGAACCAGCAGGGACGGACAGAGGCTGTCACAAGGACCCGTTCCCTGCTTTACTTAGTCCCGCCATCAAAGATTATAGAGAACGTCTTCCAGCCAAGATGGTTAACTGCGGCTGCTGTTGTGTTTCTCCTCTTACATTAAAATTACAGTGGTATTTCACTGTTACTTTTAAAAATTCACTTTTAAAAAATTATTCAGGTCAAGAAACAAAAAATCGATTTGTCTGTTGTTTGTACCTTTCATGTCCTTTTATAATAAAGAATATAGTCGTAGCTGGATTGGACATGCTGTACTTAGTCATGTGTCAGAACACAGTCAGAGAGCTGGACTGCTGCACAAACTTATTGGCAAAGATAAATTCTAAAACTGTTTCATCTGTTCAGCAGTGAACAATGTGGAAATTGATATGATTTAACACTCACCGCTTTGCAGATAGTCATCCCACCTGCAGATCTGCGGCATGAAGCGGATAATTTCATAATAAAGAAAAATACTTGGCTGTAATAAGCTTGTGCTCAGTGTCACCTATTTCAGTACAGCTGGAAGAAGGTTACTCCTTTTTAAAAAGTCTTAAAAGGACTTCCTTTCTTAAAAGTCGATATCTGGAAATTTCTAATTCTACCTATACATCATTTGAAAATAATTAAATAATTTATTACCTACCTACTGCAGTTATTAGATTTGCCAGAGAGACTGGATTACACTGACAAAGTATCAAATACTGAGGGTAGCTGGCTGAGAACACTAAAAGCAGTCAAATCCACTTTAAGACCCCTTAGCTCTTTAGCATTTCTCTTTGACTGATGGGAAATCCTTAGTGTGCTTTTAATGACGGTTAGACGCGTTTTCCATGTTGTGTTGGAAGGCCTGCTCCCATTACTGAAGCAATCCTGCAGGAAACGTTTCGAGACTGCGCGGATTGATGAACTGTCACTCAGCTACGCAATTACTCCTTTCGATAATTCTAAAACGAGCTACACCGCGGCCTCGAAGGGGTTAGCGAGAACCACGGCAAACGGGGACCAGGCTTTCCTGATACCCCTCTGATACGTGATCCATCTGCTGATGTATACTGTAGGCAGCTTCAATAAAAAAATAATGATCCATTTGAGTTCACAGGTACAATCGCCCTCAGGCAGAAACTCATGATACCCTAATATACCCTTCCCAATTAGCTGCTCAGCACTGGAGCCAAGTTGTTTATTTTTTCATCAGCAGCTTTGCTTTCCCTGGAATAGCACCTGTATCTGAAGCAAAACTGAAGTCGTACTTCCAAAACATTTAGAATTCAAGCTACTTTCACTGGTATAGTTATCACTATGCTCCATTCATTATCTAACCTGCTTATTCCTGGTCAGGGTCACAGGGGGGCTGGAGCCTATCCCAGCATGCATTGGGAGAGCGGCAGGAACACACCATGGACAGGCCGCCAGTCTATCGCAGGGCACACACGCCATTCACTCACCATTCACTCTCGCGCTCATACCTATGGGATATTTAGACTGCCCGTTTAACCTAACCTGCATGTCTTTGGGCTGTGGGAGGAAACTGGAGTACCTGGAGACCCACGGGACTTATCCTCGCACAGAAGCGCTGGTCATACAGAATCCTTAAAACGTTATGTCTGATTAAAGGTGTGATTTCTGAAAAGCCAGGGACGAGCTTTGTCTGTAGATGTGCTGTCTGGCTGCTTAATTTGCTCATGTTGCTCACCCTGCAGAATAAATATCTAATCATGTTACTGGAAGGTTCTGGCCTTTTCAAAGATCTAACTGCAAGCAACCAAAGGAGACCCTATGTTTGTAAAGAAGCATTGAATAGTAGGCTTATCGTTGTGGTTGCACAAGAGGTTGCACAAGTGTGTCTTACACATGAAACGCAATAAATTTCTGACCCTTTTCTAAGTGTTGTTGTCTGGAGTGTGTTATTCATGTTTGAGTGTGTCATTCATGTTGAAGTGTGTCATTCATGTTGAAGTGTGTGATTCATGTTGGAGAGCACCATTCATGGGTCTTTCAGGAGATTTGGCACAGACAGAATGTGTAATTGGTACCCTAAAAATCAGCGCCTCTCTTCAAATACTAGGTCATTTGAGAAAGATTTTGGGCTCTCTTTGACTGTTCTCCAATGGCGAGAGAATGCATCGGAATTCGCCTCAGCTTTATATCTCCAGAGGCTCCAAGATATTTGCAAAAGCAGATATCCAGACAGACAATAAAAGTGGCACATTCATTGATTTAACAAATACCCAAGGCAACACAAGTGCATGTATAGTATGTTTATTCTTTGTCTTTAGCCTCAAAGTAACGGCATCCTGGGCTTGCCTGTTTGTTGTACAGACCCAGCCCTCTGCCACACTGGAAGCTCTCACTTCCTAATGAGGTTAGAGAGCCTGCAGTCATCGTTTTCAGAGGTCTTTCTCAGCTCTTTTTCAGAGCTCAAAGGAAGACCAATTAGTGCTGGAAGCCTCATGAACATCCCATAATGAGTGAGCCCCGCTCTGCAGTGTGGAGGACGGTATCCCAAATCTTTCTACTGAAGCCAGCTGGCTCATATCTCATGTATAACAAACTAACACGCAAACAAAAACAAAAAAACATCTGGAAAAAATATGTATGTTGCAAGTTGTAGAAAGCCAAGCTGAAGGCCATTCTGCCAGTAAGAAATTTTTCACACCAGTACTGTAGGTGTTAGGGTTAAGGTTCCAGGTTTGGAGTTGAACCTGCTGGCACTGCGGCCCTCCAGGACTGGTGTTAAACCTGCAGACACTGCGGCCCTCCAGGCCTGGAGTTAAACCTAGAAATGCTGGAGCCCTCCAGGACTGGAGTTAAACCCGCAGAAATATTTATGATGGATGTGTACACCTCCCTCTTTGCAAAAAGATTGTATAGATTTCCAGTAATTAATTTAATTGTAATTAAAGCCAAAGGAGGCTATTTTGAGGAAAGCCGTGTCTTTTTTTCAGTAAAAAAAAAAAATATTTTTGTGTTACTGTAGGTAGAAATGGAAAAAAAAGTTTTTACTTGGTTTGTTATTCATACATTAACTGAATTCTTCTCTACCTAAAGTAAAAGAAATAAAATGTATAAAATAAAACTACAGGTGTTTTTATATTCTGTCGAGCTTTCCCACTCTGAACTTCAGAGGGGTTAGGGTTAGGTTTAGGGTACGGTTAGGGTTAGGATTAGGGTTGGGGAGAAAGTGGCCTTTGGCTTCACAGCTCTACCTGTGATTAATGCTCTATGTCTTCACCTGGTGTGGAGCTCAGATCCAGCCAAACTCTTTAATTTATGATTTCAGGTAATTAGGTTCTGCTGATTAAAGTGATTATTTCTAGTGCGCCGCGCTCCAGCCCAAATGATGCTCCCCTACAGTCCACCGCACAGTCAGACGGCGTGCCAAACGCTCCAGATCTTCAGCAGGGACCTCGCGGTGACGGGTGCCAGTCTGGCTAAATCTGCCATCGTTCGTGGCATCGTAAGTGCCCACATTAATGCCCGGTCCTGGCACTCGTTCTTACCTCTCCTGCAGTGAACAACACGTACCCTGCTAACGTGGCAAATCCTCAAACGCTTCCAGTCACTAGCCAGACCAAAATACAAAGTCACAGAAGTCTACCTGTACTGAACCAAATCCAAGATCATACCCTTGCTATTATGGCTGCCAGTTACAATACAGTCACTACCATTACTACTGTTACCATGGCCCCTACTGTTAAGTCCATGCATTATATGTGATAATGGAAGAACTTCCAGAAAAAGCCAGACAACGTTGTGAAGATAATTATACCCATGAAAAAAAACACAGTGATAATTACTATGGTTCATTCAAAAGAGAACAGATCATATTTTGGGACTATGCAATAGTCAGCCATTGCTATTTGAATACATTGAGTGTGTTTTAGTTTATTCTATGTTTTATATATATTTCACATAAGCAATCACACACGGCTTACTTTTATATGGATTTATTTTGTTAATGTACTGTATTATCATCTCTGTGTTTTTTATGATGAGCTGTTTTCACAGAATGGTGTAATTGATAATAATTGCAGGTGCGGCTGCCAGTGCGCCATGGCGATTCGCCCCCCCTGGGAGGGCGCTGGGCGCCTGTGCCTCAGGTGCGACTGAGCCGGCTCATTTGACACAGACGGCGTGCGCTCGGGGCGTGTCCAGGCCTGCGCAGCGGGGGAAAAACCGGCCTCCGTCGCTTTAAACACCCCTCCGTTTCTCCTCCTCTCTTCCTGCCCTCCAACACGACTGATTCTGCAGTGATCTGCGTTCTTATTTCAAACATTTTTGTTTAATTGGAAAGTAACTGTTGATAAAATACCAGATTCAACCTCCAAGAACGGTTGAAGCGTGAATCACTTTCCAAAATGCACAAATGCAGCTTTTTATGAATGTCAAAATGAACATACAGCTGAACATTAATAATATTTTATATCCAACTGTATAAATGGAATGTATGGTTAACTAAATATAAAAGAGCATGACAGCATCTGAGGATAACAGCATCTGTTAAATGCTGAAATGTAACCTTAGCACATCTTACAGTGTGTGATGTTATATCTGTGTGCATCTGATTGTGTCGTCGCTTCTGCCGTCCCCCGCGATTCAGATAAGCGTATCATAACTTAATTTGTTTCTGCTGTTGCTAGTTAGCGAACATAGTTGTGTGTAATTTAGGTAGCCTAATCTTTTTAAAACTTGTCTCAACTGTTGCTAGTCAGCAAGCTTAGTTGGGCGTTAGCTGAGAATATCTGTAGTTGACTTGCTGTTGTTAGTTAGTTAAAGGCGTTAGTGAAACTGTGTGTGGGGATTGGTGTTTAACTGCCCCGTATTGTTGAGCTAATTTCGAGGAGCTTCACCTGGTGCTATTTAAGTGGTGTTCATCTGTGGTTCAACAGTGTGCATCTGATTGTGTCGTCGCTTCTGCCGTCCCCCGCGATTCAGATAAGCGTATCATAACTTAATTTGTTTCTGCTGTTGCTAGTTAGCGAACATAGTTGTGTGTAATTTAGGTAGCCTAATCTTTTTAAAACTTGTCTCAACTGTTGCTAGTCAGCAAGCTTAGTTGGGCGTTAGCTGAGAATATCTGTAGTTGACTTGCTGTTGTTAGTTAGTTAAAGGCGTTAGTGAAACTGTGTGTGGGGATTGGTGTTTAACTGCCCCGTATTGTTGAGCTAATTTCGAGGAGCTTCACCTGGTGCTTATCTGCTCTAATGAAGCTAATGCAAACACGTAATTGTCACCCAGTATTTATAGCTCCAGCAGAGGCTGCCATAGGCAGCCTCGTCGTCAGTTTATCATGTTTTTAAACCCCATTCCCTTGTGCGTGCTGCCTCGCCCCAAATGGTCTGTTCACCGCAGGCGTAATTTAACCAACTTGATCTACCCACCCTTATCCACACCTCAGGAATTCACTGTCACAGGTGGATTATGGAACTGCCAGTCAGCCGTCCAGAAAGCTGACTTCATTACTGCCTTTGCCAAGACGAAGTCTCTTGACTTCCTGGCTCTCACGGAAACCTGGATCACTCCCGATAACACCGCCACCCCAGCTGCACTGTCTGCGGGATACTCCTTCTCGCACACCCCCAGGGCCTCTGGCCGAGGCGGGGGTACCGGTCTACTCATTTCCTTGTCCTGGAAGTTCTGTGTCCTCCCCAGTCCTAGCCCTACTTTCTCCTCCTTTGAATTTCACGCGATTACTGTTACTCATCCCTCTACATTTCACGTTATTGTTCTGTACCGCCCTCCAGGTCCACTCGGCTCATTTCTGGACGAGCTGGACACTCTCCTGAGCTCTCTCCCTGAGGATGGCACTCCTGCTATTCTACTGGGAGACTTCAACCTCCCACCAGAAACCTCCCAACTGTCCAGGGTTGCCTCACTCCTGCAGTCTTTCGCCCTATCCCTGTCCTCCTCCCCCCCCACACACAAGGCTGGTAACCAACTAGACCTTGTATTCACCAGAGGCTGCTCCATTCCCCAACTTGCAGTGACTCCCCTCCATGTCTCAGACCACTTCTTTCTTTCTTTCTCCCTCTCCTATTTACTCCCCCTCAATTCATCCAATAGCTCACCCACAGTAACTTTCAGGAGAAATCTCCCTACTCTGTCACAATCCTCCCTCGTCTCCACTGCTCTGTCCACACTTCCCCCTCCTGCGTCTTTCTCTAACCTGCCAGTTGACCTTGCCACCTCCACCCTCAACTCCTGCCTCTCTCAGTCCCTCGACTCACTTTGTCCTCTTGTCTCCAAACCAGCACGCTCCTCACCCCCCTGCCCATGGCTGACCGAGTCACTACGCTCCAGCAGAACATCACTGCGGGCTGCAGAGAGAAAGTGGAGAAAATCCCGATCCTCTGATGACCTGACTGCATACCATACCCTGCTGGCGACTTTTACATCTGCCCTCACGTCTGCAAAAGCCTCTTTTTTCCAATCCAAGATCAGCGCATGTGTCTCTAATCCACGTAAACTATTCTCCACCTTCTCTTCCCTCCTCATTCCTCCTCCACCCCCACCTCCCTCTTCCCTCTCCGCAGATGACTTTCTGGCCGCCTTTGAAGGAAAGGTGGCTACAATCCGGAACTCCTTCACCCATCCAGTGAGCCCCCCAACCCCCCAGGACAACCCCACAGCCACACTGACCTCCTTTGAAATGCTGGAGGACTCCGATGTATTACAACTGATCACCTCTCATCGCGCAACCACCTGTCCACTTGACCCCATCCCATCTAAAGTTCTCCAATCTATCTCCAGCGAGCTCCTTCCCTATCTGTCTTCCATTATTAATTCCTCTCTCTCCTCTGGTCATGTTCCCTCTGTTTTTAAGACGGCTCGTGTTACCCCACTACTCAAAAAACCCACCTTAGACCCCTCCGATGTAGCAAATTATCGACCCGTATCCCTTCTACCCTTTCTGTCCAAAACCCTCGAACGAGCAGTTCTTAAACAATTAACCTCTTTTCTCCATCAGAACAACCTGCTAGACCCTCTCCAGTCTGGCTTCCGATCTGGGCACTCAACAGAGACTGCACTCCTAGCTGTGACGGAGGCACTTGCCACTGCAAGAGCCTCACGCCTTTCCTCTGTCCTGATCCTTCTTGACCTGTCTGCAGCTTTTGACACGGTCAACCATAAAATACTCCTCTCCACCTTGGCTGGGATGGGAATTGCCGGGACTGCCCTGTCTTGGTTCGCTTCCTATCTTGCAGATAGGACCTACCAGGTCACCTGGAAGGGGTCTGCCTCTGCTTCTCATCCACTTGTTACGGGAGTGCCGCAGGGATCTGTACTGGGTCCTCTGCTGTTCTCCTTATACACCAGATCTCTTGGTTCAGTCATTAATTCACATGGTTTTTCCTATCATTGTTATGCAGATGACACACAACTCTTCTTTTCTTTCCCCCCCTCGGCCACACTGGTCAATGATAAGATCTCTTCCTGCCTGGCTGACATCTCCACCTGGATGGCCAGCCACCATCTGAAGCTCAACCTCAACAAAACTGAGCTGCTCTTCTTCCCGCACAAGACCTCCTTGCTTCGTGAACTCTCAATCACGGTTGATGGCACCACAGTGACTGCCTCTCACTCTGCCAAGAGCTTGGGGGTGGTCCTGGATGACCAACTGGACCTCAAGGAGCACATCAAGGCAACATCAAGGTCCTGCAGATTCCTCCTATACAACATCAGGAGGATTCGACCATACCTGACGACGCACTCCACCCAGCTGCTCGTCCAGGCTACGGTGACCTCTCGCCTTGATTACTGCAACTCTCTCCTTGCAAACCTGCCAGCTTGTGCCATACAGCCACTACAGATGATCCAGAATGCCGCTGCCCGGCTCATCTACAATCTCCCCAAATTCTCCCACGTCACTCCTCTGCTGCGATCACTTCACTGGCTACCGGTCGCTGCCAGGATCCGATTCAAAGCCCTGACCCTTGCCTACACTGCCGCCAACAGGACAGCCCCCATCTACTTGCAGGACATGACTCAATTCTATGTGCCTGCTCGACCACTCCGCTCTGCAGCAGCAGGGCGTCTTGTAACCCCTCCCACCCGCCCAAAGGGATCACAGAGCTTCTCCACCCTAGCTCCCCAGTGGTGGAACGAACTCCCCGTCCCTCTCCGAACCTCCCCCTCACTATCCATCTTCCGCCGTGGCCTGAAGACTCATCTCTTCAGACTATACCTAGAATAACCACCACCATGCTGTGTATATATATTAAAAAAAAAAAAAAAAAAAAAAAAAAAAAATACCCTTTTTTCCTTGTCACTTGTTACATGTTGCCCCATCCCTGCACTTCTTGGTAAATTGTATTTGTCCTAATACTCTAGCTTAATCTTCTGCCTAGTTTGGCTTTGCAGATGTTAGACCAGGATAGTGTTCATTGTTCTCAGCTAGAAATAGCTGTACAAAATAAGTAATTGTACCTTACTGAACCCGTGTTCAGCAGTTGTCTACGATCATGAAAATGCACTTCTTGTACGTCGCTTTGGATAAAAGCGTCTGCCAAATGAATGTAATGTAATGTAATGTATATCCTTTATCAGGTTCTCCTCATAGGCTCCTCCTACTCACCGAAGCAAAGTAAATAAGACACTCAGAAGCACACCAATCAGTGAGTGCAGAGGGACTGTTTTACATACGTGTCTCCACCCCTTTCTGGCACTCCATTTTTGTGAAAGACCTCAGAGGCATTCTGCAGTGTGGGGTAGGGGCCCGGTCCACCTTAAATAGAATCACCGGACTTGTCATCTCTCATCCCCACTTCCTTTTGTTATTTTCTGATCCTCCTCTTCCTCAGGTGCGTCTCCCCAAAAAACCCTGCAACCCCAAGAAGTGCCAGGGGGACGTGGCGCACCTGTTTGGCTTTGGGCCGGGTTCTGGCCCCCTGAGAACCAAGGACTCACCACCCTTCCACACACGTCAGGGTGTCACTTGATCGGCCGCCGTAGCTGCAGCTGCTGTGCGGGGAGGGTTGCCAGGGACGCGGTTCCCGCGGTGATCTGTAATTTGCTCTGCCCCCCCTCCCTGAGGAGGCCCCCATCCCTGTGCCCCAGTGCTGCAGATGCAGCGGGATGGGGGCTGGTATCGCAGATGGGTCTCGCCAAGCATGGGGGGGCAGGGGGCAGGGGGGGTTGGAGGTGTCTTAAACATAACTGTGAGGTACTCACAGGAATCGGGAAGCAGACCACATGCTTAACCCCCTGCATCCTCACACTGTGTGTCCTCCTAACATAGCCATTTTTTTCTGGAAGGTGTTCAAACTGTGAAGCCCAACATATCTCTGCTGAGAGACTGAATTCTTAGGTATGATTTGTACACTTTTCTTTCTGGCCGTCAAGTTGGCGTTATCTGAATAAAGTGGACGTAAACCAGGCCATATCATCCAAAAGCCATTGAAGCCAATTTATTTCATATTAAAGTTTCTGTGTTAATTGAACTGAGTTTATGAGAGTCCACATAGAATCACATGCACTCTCTCAAAGCAAAATTTATTCACCATTTTAATAATGATGTGAAATTTGCTGTGTGCACAGGTCGCTACCTGCATCTTGAATAGTGACAACAACAACAACAACAACAAATGGTTTCACGTATAAGGTTTATTAGGATAAGGATTATTTTATATTAGTTGAATTTATACATTTTCAGTGTCAAAATTGAGTTAATAAAAACATAAATTTGGCAGGGAAAAGTCATGTTTTCAAAGCAATGCCATTTTTCCATCTTCCAGTAAATAATAAATGAGAGAAGGGTAGTCCTAAGGATACTGGCATAAATGCCTCTATGTTTTGGCCTGGAGACATCTCCTGTAATCTCAGGAAGCCATGTTGTTTGGTTGTTTGTTCATTGTTAAAGAAAAAAATAATGCATTTCATTTATGACGAACATGAATAAATATTTATGTTTTAAATATGTAAATATGGAGAGAAAAAAAAAACTGGAAACCTTGGAAACCTAGCATTGCTGTGAACTATTTTCAGGTGGACCACTCAGGAAACAATGCCTCATAACAAGAATTCTAAACTATTAGTGAAAATTGTTTCTACATTGGGAATATTATATATTTATTAAGACGGTAATCAGTTTGATAACATGGCATGCCAGCTGTGCAATGTTCATGTGTCACATGGTTTTCCAGACAAACAGTGTGCAGAGTCTAATCTCTGTGCACCTGCTTTATTCAGACTTTTAGCATTATGTGAAGCATTTTAGTGTATGCAAACTAATAACACAACCAATGATTGGTACAGAACAAATGCCATGGCCAATCACTGGTCATGTTATTGCTTCTGTGTGTGATAATTGTTCTTGCATGTGCTAAAGGTTTTAATGAATCATGCCCTAAGTCGTTTACTCTGTGTCAGATATTACTTGTTTATCTGTACATGAGCAAATTGAAAAATTTATGTTTTGAAAATCTACATTAAGGTCGATGAATGTTTTGCAATTTACATCTTTAAAACAAAATTCTTATGGGTAGCCTGATATGGAAATATTACAGTGACCTGCCATATCCCAAAATAGTCAGTGTGTATATTTCTTCTTCACAATCGCACATCCAAATGTACTTACAGAGAGGCACTTCAGTGGCTGTTAAAGGTCACTCATCCTCTATGGCATTCAACTCAGAAAGCGGCACTTTGTTAAAATGGCTTCCATGCAGCCAATCAATAGCGTGCATTGTGAAGCCAGTGTGCAGTGTAATGGTCTTTAGCATTGCTGGGGATAACAGTTCTGTTGGGATCCATTTTAATTCAGCAAACTTGCTCTTGAAACTAACTAGAAACTAAAGTGAAATTGAGATAAAATTTGAAAACTAAATTTTAAAACAACTTCAAAAAATTGTGAGGTCATTCAGACATGTTAGTCAAAGATACTTTACATAACTTTTTAACAAATAATAAAATTATGACATCCACAGAGCTTGCAGAAAGAGTAAAAGTATTGCTTTTCCACCAAAAAAATTGTATTGACCATGAATTTGTCATTTCAAAAATATTTTATGGACCGTAAGCCATGTTGTGTTTATACCTGTTAGTGAAGAAATGGGCGACTTCATTGGTAAGTGCAAGGCGTCACCAAAGAACCAGCTCCAACCAGCACTAGACCCATCAGTCTGGCTTTTGAAGAATACTAACGATAGCTATCAAGCTATCGTTCTGTCACAGCTAACATTAGTCCACATGCACATCAAACAACGCTGAACACAGCTAGCCCATATAAGACAAATCACACCAATAGCAAGCTATGTAGCGAATGCATTGCTATAATGCTATATTGCAAAGTTGCTATATAAATATAGTAGTCATTACTTGTCCAACATAAGACTCATCATTTGAAATTTTGGGCGCTACAATATCAGCTTCTATCACATGACGGTCACTGCTGAACCACCACCACGCACAAAGACGCAGGTTATAATAAAACCTGGCAACCACTCGTGGGGGCGGAGTCCCCATCAAGATCAACTAGTGAGGTGGTGTCATGATTTGGGCTGAGATTTCAGTTTTCCCTTGTGGACACTAGATGGGGTTTCAAATAACCTACTGCCCTGTTATTGTAGTTAAAATCAATAGCCACATTAGGCCTATTGTTGTTTTGATGACAAAACATTTTGTTGTTAATATCAGGTCTGTAGCTACTTGAATTGAGTTTGCATAAATAATAAAGCATTACAAATAGAAAACTCTTCTGGATATACACCCTTGCATGTGTCCAAACACACAAAGATTTTAATCATACCAAAGAAACATTCAGACAAGAAAAAAAAAAGAAGATGAATGCTGAAATGTTTGTGGAAACGTTCATAAGCACATTTAACAATCCAGTCTGATCACACACGTTTTACGAGGTCCAATGATTGAGTCAACTGACGCTGACCACAAAATTAAACTATGAATACACCAGAGTTTCCTTTTCTGTCTAAGGAGTTCAGATATAACATAGTGTGAATGCACTGATCTGTGGTACTTCCCTCACACACACACACACACACACACACACACACACACACACACACACACGCCGCTTTCCATGAAAAAGACATCACGGCGCTTGTTCACGAAAACGCTGCGTATGTTTTCTATAATGTATTTCCGCGCCAAGCCCGTGTTTGTCAGTTGTTTTTTTCTGTCACCTGCATTGATCTGACAAGCTGTGCAAATGTGTATTTTTTGGTGAATAGACCTGTTTTCAGGAGAAGCTCGCGCAGAGCTGACAGTGACGCGTACGCAAGCCTCGGCGTTCGCCCCGGGAACAAACAAACTCAAACGAGCTCCGGCGGAAACCGGCGTCTCGGAGAAATTCGATTTGCACCATCTCCTTCCCCGTTGCCGTGACAGCCGCGCTTTGGTGCCGGCGGCAGCCGATACGCGGGGATGAAACGCGCAGCTCGGGGGGGGGGGAGCTGACAGATGAAACGGAGAGGGGCGCCGCCGCCGCCGAACGGCGAATAATGAGGAGGGCCCGGCGCTCCTCAGCTGACTGGCGCTCTGGCGAATTAACCGGGGTCTCGTTCGCGGCGTGCGCGCTTCCATACCGTCCCGGCATAGCTCTGGAGCGCCGGGGGAAACCCTTTGATGCGACGTTTCGGGGGAACCTTTTCTACCCTCCTTTTTCGGGAACAAGAAAGTGCGGTTGAGGAGGGGAAGCCGTTTAAAAAGCTGAGACGGCTGGCTGCACGTGTGCGGAGGGGTGCGTACTGCACCTCGGCACCCGACCTGGAGAACCTGGAGGATCGCTGAACAAACAAAACCAAAGGACAGGTTCTGTAAGCGCTCTCTCTCTGCTTTGTAGAATGACAAACCGGCGCACGAGTCAAACATGCTTCCCTTCTCAAAGCAGTAGCCTGAATGTTATGGTCTTGATCATGAAATCAAACACTTACTTCAATGGAACCATGTATCAACGCATGTCATCGCGTGTATGAAACGTGTGTGTGGGGGGGGGGGGGGCTTGGCACATACATACAGCTTGGCATAACTATATACCTTGTGTTTGTATCTCCTTATGATAAATTTGACTTCTTTCAGGGGCCAAACCACCGCTGGTACTCTGGCAAGAGCGGCACACGTTTTGGAACACATGCATGTGTCCTGAGGGCAGGCTGGTGATCCTTTCACCAGGCCGAACGGAGAAGGCATCGCAGCCCCCTGCTGTGGGTCACTGCCCGACCACTGCCAAGAGCTAAACTGAAAGAGGGAGGCTGAAAAGGGAGGGCAGGTGCGTTTCACCACGGGGGGGTTGGACGCGACCCAAATGGGACGCCGTGCGTTCCTCATCCGAATGGTAATTAGGCCGCGGTCGTGATAGGCGCTAACTCAGCCCGTATGGGCTAACGTAGCCGCGATGTGGACCCCCCGTGCGGGCGACAGGCTGTCTAAGCAGAGGCCCGTTCACACAAAAACAACGACATCACAGCTTCTACCACTGTACGGAGAGAGGCGCAGGGATCCTCAACAAAAGAGCCAACTTTGATCTCCAGAACTCTCAAAGGCTCGTAGTGCCCTACAGGTAAAAATATCTGACTTTCTGGGATTTGGGGGCTTGTTTTGGGGTGTACAGTACATGCCGAGGAAAATACAAGAGAAGCTCATTAGTGAGAGGATTCAGGAAGAGAAAATACACTGGAGTACCTTACCTTCTGCCAGTCACATGGTCATGTTTCCCAGGCTCAGAATGTCAGAACATATAATATTAAATATGAAGTGGGTTTTTGTTTAATCAGAAAACAGAATTTCAGCAGGTACATCCATATCATTATTAAACCTGTAATGATGAGAACATATTCAAAATTAAACGCATACACTTACGAATCCACACTGGTTAAAATCTTAGCTTGTAAAAACTGGAAGTTTTCAGGTATTGAAGAAATAAGCGTCGTGTTTTTGTCTTTTAAAGCTGCAGTCCGCACAGAAGCACAGATAGCCATGGACATCTAAATATGCTTTGGGTGAGTTTACTGGCACAGACCTTAACTTTGATAAACGCAGGGCTCCATGCGATTATGAATCATTTGGTTTTTCACCAACTGTATAAGAGGTGAAAAACACATTGAAAGAAATATCCCACATATCCATTCATCTGTAGTATTCGATTCCAATGACGTGACGTGTGTGTGGATGCACAGATCAAAGTTCTTTGCATTCGAGTCATCTTTTTGTCCATGACTGCATGAATGGATGTCTCTCCATTAGCACATGCATGGTGTTGAATGTCTGAGTGCACAAATACAAGTCACTTGTGAGAAAGTCTAGATGGACACATAACAAACAGGTCAGACTAGAGCCGGACATGTGACTGTCTAAACGTAGCCTTAAACATAAAAAGTTTGAATAACTGTGGGATAAGAGTTGGACAGAAATAGAAAGGACCGCCATTCTTACTGTAGGTGGGAAGAGCAGTTTAGAACTTTAGTTGTGACCATAGCAACAGTCATTGCGATATCATAGCGTTCCTTGTCCTGCGATTATACCTCTCGCTGTCTTAGGTGTAGAACGCAGAAAAGAGTAATGATTTAAAGGCACTATAAAGGTACAGAACGCTATATAAACCCAAAGAAGAGGACTGCCATACGGTTAGCAGCATAGCATGGCAGCGCAGTGCTAATGTGGACCTGCGGGCCAAGCCTAAAATGGCTGCTGGAACGTATGCTGCAATTTCTCAGTTTGTGTCATAGATGCCAGTTCAGTTTAGGACTTCCAAGCTCCTCGAACGTGTTAATTCATTCAGTGTCAAGCAGTTTGAGTGGGTAATTACAGCCAATAAAATGATACCCTGCTACATTTATCTGATGTCTTTGCTGAAGTATTAGTTCCATAATTCAGTGAAAATATTGTGCAAAAAAAAAAAAAAAAAAACCTTTTGTGAACTATTAGCCATTTGCCAAGAAGGACCTTGATGTTCAAAAACATATGGGCAAGCCAATTATTCAATTTGACCCACATTAAAAAAGTATTATTGGTGGCAAATGAAATCAAGAAATTTTACTGTTTCTACTGTTAACATGTATCATGCATCTGGATGCACTCATAGACTTGTTTACATTAAATCACGTCAGTGGCTGAATGTTTGTGAATGTGTTCTCATAAAGTAAATTACATTATAAAAATTCAGACCTTTCCAATTTCCTATCAATGCTAAATTAGAGGATGTGATTGTTTTACCAACCAAATTATTTTGGGAGATTTTTATCCATATTGTCCTGATTTGCAAAAACTCCTGCAAAGAGTTTGATTTGATAAACATCGAACTACATTGCATTCAAAAGATCTAATGTCTGTTGATGATGTCCCTCATTTGTACAAACCATCCCTCTCTTTCTCCATAATTTAGCGTGCAGTCATTTCAGTGAGAGTGCACACACACACACATACTGTATACACATGCACGCACACACACACACACACACACACACACGCACACACAAACACAAACACGTACACAGACACTCACTGCTGTTATACACTATACACAATCTTATGTCCAGGGTGTCAGAATGTGAAATAATTGACAATGATCTAGTGTCATATCAGTCTTTTTTTAATTCTTCCATTACATTATCTTACATTTTTACCGGTCGGTCTTTACATCAGTCACGCAAAAATAAAAATTCATGATCTGAAATAATGGTTTTGACTGAAAGCAAGGGCAAAGCAAATGATCCTGTCTGTAATTTTCTTTCCAGAGCATTTTAAAATCTGGTTCGCTGTTCGAATTAAATAGTTTCACAAGATTCAGATTTTTTTCCCATCAATGAGTCTCAGATTGTATATGGAACAGATAGCTGATCATTTTGCAGTAAAGGTGTTTTGGTCACACAAGGAGATCTGAAAATGGTGAGAAAGGATGGAGTGATGCCAGAATGAGTGTGTACTGTAGCTCTCTCAGTCAGTGTGCAGTGCCTGTACTGCAGGTAAAATTCCTCTTCCCGTGGGGGGCTCCAGGGAGGTGTGTGTGGGCCTCCCACCGTGTCCTTTTCCCTGTACCCCGAGGGGGTGTGGAGCCTGGTTTTGAGGAGCTGGAGGTGGGGTGTAATCTCTGTCACAGATGAGGGGAACCCTGGGGGGGCATGGAGCCCGGTTTTGGGGTGCTGAGAGGGCGGGGGTTATTCTCTCTCACTGACGTAGGGGTGCCCTGGGGGTGTGTACAGCCTGGTTTTGGGGCGCTGTGTCGGGGGGGGGGGGGGGGGATCTTGATTCAACCAGAGGACCTCCCCACCTGCCACAGAGCACATAGCCTGGAGGGCTGTGTCTACACTGCTATTAATCACTCTCTGTCTGTGAGTGTAACACCTCACACACACACACACACCTATACACACACACACACACACACACACCTATACACACACACACACACACACACACACCTATACACACACACACACACATGTGCACTCACACACAAACACACATATGTGCTCTCACTAACACATGGGCGCGCACACACACACACACACACACACATGCACACACACACACACCTATACACACACACACATGTGCACTCACACACAAACACACATATGCACACATATGTGCTCTCACTAACACATGGGCGCGCACACACACACACACACATGTGCACTCACACACAAACACACATATGCACACATATGTGCTCTCACTAACACATGGGCGGTCACACACACACACACATGCACACACATATGCATACCTACACATGCACACACACCCACATACATGCACCTACACACACACGCACACACTCACACACATACATACACACATACACACACCTACACACACACACACGCTCTCACATGCACAAACATGCATTCACACACACACACACACACACCCACAATATTTTTTGGAAGTGCAGTCCTTATCTAATTTTTTCATATTCATTCATATACATGGAAACCCCCTAGAATGTGTTCCATTCTACCGTGAATTATAACTCGGATCTGTTTTAAATCACAACATGCTACAAATAACAAAACAAATGCATAAAATCAAACGTGAAAACAATAGGCCTTTAGTAAAAAGCGTTTAAAAACTCCAGCCAACCCGAATAAAATGCCGACGGTCGTCAAAGTGATCGGGGAAAAGTCTTTGTCGCCAGGCTCTTTGAAGGCCAGCATCCGTCCTTTACTGCGTAGCTTCGTACCTGCAGCACGGCACATGGGTTAGAGCCAGCAAACAGCCCGGCTGCATGGGAAACAGTGCACCGCGGTGGAGCCCCTCCATTCTACACCTGACAGTCCGACTCGGGTGAATTTTTTAAAACGTCACTGGGTAATTGAAAAAGAGCGTTCACACCGACGGATTTGCATCTATTTTGTAAGCCCGCATTTGATCCCTGCAGAACACCAGCTGGTACCAACTCAGCCCCGGTTCAAGCAGTCCCTCAAAGTTCACATATTTCCCTTAATTGGTTCCCAAGGCAAGAATTAAATATTTACTTTAAAGCCCTCTAAAATTGAATTGATTTTGATCTGACAGCTGTGCGAGTCTCGTGCGATTCTCGTGTGAGGCGAACGCAAGCGGTCCCGGCGAAATTCCCATGAGGCCGTGCTCTCATCGCAAGCCTCCGCGTTGCCTCCATCATTCCCTTCTCCTGCTCGAACCCGCTGCTGGAGGAAGCAGGAATTTTCACCGACTCAACCTCCGGTCTTAAAATTAAGCAGGCGATCAATGGAACTATTCAGCCGCAATTTGATTCTGTTGTTCAGCAATGATTTTTAATTACCTTTTAAGTATTTTTTTTAACTTGACTTTGTAATGTCATGTTTAAATTCATTTTTGCTAATCCAGAATTAATTTCTGCACAATTTTATGGAACTACTTTCTTTATTCACATATGGGAATATTGGTTTTATTCCCATTAAAATATCATACAAACTCTATTTTCTGTTCTGTGTTTCTAAAGTGAAATATACCTCAGTGCAGGGTAAATGCACATAAGTCCTGTTTTCAAGGCAAGTTGTTTGTAAAGCAAGCTCTTACTGTGGCTCATATCAAAAGCATGAGAAATTAATGTCATGCCCAGTTTAAGCACTTCCATCCTGTTAATGAGTGGTTAAAACAAAGTAATCTGTGGCCTGCATCAAAAATAATATTTAAGTCAGGAAAACTCACTTATTTAGGTCAAATATTTTAATGACTATGTAAGTGCATTTCTAGGTTTTGCGCTGAATGGATCTGCTTCAAGTACTGCAGTGCACGCACCAGAAGTGCACTGCCCTATGTAACAGGGAGCACGATCCCTTCTCACAGCTAAACAAGAGGAATACCAGAAACACACACACACACATATAGAGAGAGAGACTCAGTGGTATAGAGTGATTGGGTGATATGAACACTTTCCTGATATAACAGAGAGAGACTCAGTGAGGTAAACACTTTCCTGATATAACAGAGAGAGACTCAGTGAGGTAAACACTTTCCTGATATAACAGAGAGAGACTCAGTGGTGTAAACACTTCCCTGGTATAACAGAGAGAGACTCAGTGGTGTAAACACTTTCCTGATATAACAGAGAGAGACTCAGTGGTGTAAACACTTTCCTGATATAACAGAGAGAGACTCAGTGGTGTAAACACTTCCCTGGTATAACAGAGAGAGACTCAGTGGTATAAACACTTTCCTGGTACAACAGAGAGAGACTCAGTGGTGTAAACACTTCCCTGGTATAACAGAGAGAGACTCAGTGGTGTAAACACTTCCCTGGTATAACAGAGAGAGACTCAGTGGTGTAAACACTTCCCTGGTGTAACAGAGAGAGACTCAGTGGTGTAAACACTTCCCTGGTATAACAGAGAGAGACTCAGTGGTGTAAACACTTCCCTGGTATAACAGAAAGAGAGTCAGAGGTGTAAACACTTTCCTGGTATAACAGAGACTCTTTCCTGACTACACTAAGAGAGCTGAAGCTTGCTGGAGAAAAATAGCTGAGTGTCATCTTAAATTAAACTGCGCCTTCATCAAATGAAATTGAAATACTTGAGCAATCGTATTATTATGAGATCTCTGCATCATAATGCCACTTTACTCCTTGCTACACAGTATATAATTTCATAAATCCTGTTTCCGTGACACTTGCATCCATTAATATAACTGATGCTTTTCACCAATGCCGTATTTCACAAATTGAGATTGTTACATAATCAGGAGATATTGACCCATATGAGAAACCCAGGCTCTCTCATCGTAACTTGATGTGAAATGAATCAGTCGTCGATGGATGATTGACAGCTTGTGTGTGGCGGGGGAAGGGCTTATCAAGGGCGATGTTAAGCAGAGTCGAGGCTAATTCCCCGTCGACACTCCTTCCCAGTGCGGGGAACTGCAGTCATCAGCTATTTTCTCTCCGCATCCTCTAATCTCCCATTCCCATCTACCTCTTCTGAGGATGCAGGGTAGCCAGGGTTACTTCTTCCAGTGAATCCCTGGGTGTGTTCCAACTGCTTATTTTTTCACTTCCTTGCTTCCTTTCCTTGTTTCCTTTCCTAGTATGGAACGCCAAACAGGTCAAAAAATATGTTAAATTGATGTGTGGAATCACTCGTTATCAACGGCGGCTCATTCCATTTGCTCATTTTATCTCCTTGCTTCCTTTCTTTGCTCCTAGCTCCACCCATCAGAGGACGCCAGGAAAGGAAGCAAGGAAAGGACACAAGGACGGAGGAATCGAGGAAACATATACTTGGCTGAGGGAATGTCTTTGCTCTTTCAAGCTTCCGACTGAAGCACGTCAATTACGGAAGGTGGCGGATGGGGAGAGGTGGATCCACAGGTCGATGATTATTTGTCACGTGTTCTGAAAAAGTACTTTCGCAAAGGATGCAAGTTGTGTTTCCTTGATCAAGAATTATTTGGGAGCCTTCTAGCTCCTAGCTCCTCGACGGAGCATTTAGCTGGTTAGAATGTCCTTAAAGTTGACCTCGTTTGATTTCCAGGTTAGTCAAGGACCTCGGAAAGAAAGGATAAATAAAATATGTGGTTGGGAATACACCCCCGGTTACATGAAGAGACATGAAAATTCTGGAGAGTTCTGAGGATGGCAAATTGGGGTCTGATAAACGAATCAGAGCCAGAGCTTCAGGGTGAACACTGGGTGGGGAGGTGGTGGTAGTAGGGCTCCCCCAGGGTCCGTCAGACCCAATGCACAACGCCTTTTTAAACGTGACTGTGAATATCACCACCAACCCCCCCCCCCCCATTCCCCCACCCAATCATTAGCGTTTCAATTAAACTCAAAAGGATGCGGGTGCATCTGCATCTGAGGCCGATTTGGCAGCTGTCCACTTGGCGCAGATGCCAGGCCAGGGTTCCGCCCCTTTCTACTGCCCTGGGAAGTGCCAGCCACCGTCCCCACTTCTGCACGAGGAGACATTTAATACACTATAATCAACGTTATTAAACCCTTTTTTTTTACTTGAGTGAGTGAAGAGTCCTCTATTAACTGCACATCTGGGCAGCATTGAACAGGTTTCAGCAGCAAAAGTGTTTCCCCGTTAAGCACGTGGAAACCCAGAAATTTAATACTGCGCTTAATGCACTCCCTGAGTAGGACCTGGCACCTGGGGTGTGCATGTGAGTAGATTTGACAGTTTTCATTTTTTTAATTTGTTAGGATCTTATTCAGAGGACCACTGTGCTGATTTTACAAATCTTGTTTTTGGAAGTGGTACATGGTTCACTCTTGTAGTTTGCTTTTCTCTTTGGATGTACTATTAAAATAGTTGCCACCAATCCAATGTGCATACGTCGTCGTAACTGTTGAATGTGTACTGGAATTTGTAAATATTATTTAATAAGCTAAGCAGTCTCTGGATCTTCATCACAAGTATAAAAAAGTCAGTTTCTATATGGCTGTCTGCCACATATTTTACCACTATATTTCCAAGGTTTTGAAATTGTTACATGCAATAAAACTGTTCTCATGACCAATGGAGAGTGCACATAACTAAGACTTTGCTTTGTGTCTGGATTATTCAAGCTGTCTTATTTTATGGATATTTGTTATGTATGTTATGCATTGCCTTGCAGTTATTGAACATAATATTTAACACATCAGCTCAATTTATCAAATGAAGAGGCGTCCGTGTGTCATCATCGTCAAAGTCAAAGCTGTGTGCTTTTGTACACAAATTTAATGATTTGTAGATGGGGGGTGGGAAGGGGGGGGGCATTCCTTTGCTTTTCAATCTTGTGGGGAGACACTGTATTAAAAAAAAAAAACACTGCAAAACTGAATACACATACATTTTTAAACAGACCACTTTAGTCTACCTGCATAGACAATGCATCAACTTCAGAGTGAAGCAACCATCAAAACATGTCAATAAATCACATCTGTGTATTGTTAGGGTAATTCAGTGTATGTAGAAGAGAGCTATGACAGCTTTCATTGAGACTACGCAATGCACAATAATATTTGCAATTTCTTTTGTTTGACACCCCCTCTATCCCCCAACACACACACTCACACACACACACAGACACTCACACATGCACACACACACACAGACACTCACACACGCATGCACACACATGCACACACACACACAGACACTCACACACACACACACATGCACACACACACACAGACACTCACACACGCACACACATACATGCACATGCACACACACACATACATACACACACACACACACACACACGATTAGTTCTTCTCTATCATATGTGGGCTATACAAATGAAAAGTATCCTTCCCACCACAACGCAATAAAGGGAAAATGAGAGAAGGCGGAAACACAAATCTTAAGGCTTTGCTCCATGCAATATAAGAATGTTAATTACATCTAATTGGAAAAGCACTATTTTGGTATCATTCACTTTTGGACCATAGCAGCCCTCTCCATTTTATCGTGGGCCCACCTGTCAAACCAAATGAATCCGGCTCATGCTTTATTAAGACAAAAATCATCAGGGAGCAGCCGATCCCATTTAAGTACACCGGCGAAAATGTAAGACTAATTAAAAAGCATATTTTTACATTATTAATTTTCTGAGTTTCACACTTAATGAATGTGAAGCCACAAGGCTACTATTTTTATATACGTGCACCCTGGGCTCTGCAGGATGGGAAATAGGATTTCTGAGATTTATGAGGCATGGCCATTTGAGGCAAATCGTCGAACCTTTGCTCTTAGTAAAAACTCCAAAGAGCTGTTTTGTTGTGTCACCGCCTTTGCTTGTTATATAGGATTATTCATGTCCTTTACATTCCAAATGTTGTTATTTAGTTCCTGTATGATAATGATGAACATATCCACCTTCTGTTATATTATTTATTGTTGATTGCGGATTAAATTTTGAAGATATTTTGAACCGCAAACTTTGTGTTTGAGTTTCGAGTTTGACCTTCATCCATTGTGTTAGTCCGACCTCGTTTCTCGTGCCCAGCGCTTGCTAGAGAGGGGTAATGGAATGGCATTTCAGGGGGTGGCAGCTGTTAAATTGGCCATTGTTCTGACTCCACAGAACAGCTCATCAGGCCTTCCCAGGATGCAGAGGAGTCTGCGTCTCTTTAAGACTCCCTGTTGCACTGAGGGATTCACGTCATCAAGGTTTCCAAACAGCAGTCTCCAAAATCACTGTGAAATTCTTTGCTTTCACCTTAGCGGCTGCTAAGCCATTTCCTTTCCATTCAGTCCACAGAATACACACATTGGGGCTGATAATTCATGTGTGTTTCCTAACAACAGACAAAAAAGTCACTTATTTATGATTTTCACAATTTCAAAATGAATTGTGTGGTCAAACAATATGTTCATATTCTGGAGCAAGCACTAATAAAAAATTTTAGGGATACCTTTTCTGGAACAGAGGTGCATTTGTCTTTGCTATACCTCTTTATCCAGCTTGGTCCCCATAACACTGGATTCCTGCTGTACAGAATGGATGTTTATTCATTGGCCTCTGACCTCCACCAATTAAAGCTACAATCCAATTTCATCATTATTTTCCATCCTAATATTTATGTCAAAGCTTCCTTGCTAACTTGCCAATTTAATGTAATTTCCTTACACCAGCCCTGTGATCCAAATTCCAGCCCTGTATATTAGTAAATGGCTTTCTTTAGACAAGTAAACATTTGTAAACGGTGACATGGGGGGGGGGGGGCACATTTGTGTCTCTGTGTTATTACATTACTAAATGCATGGCTTGGCCCATTGCTCTGCAGTCTTGCTGTAAGTGATTCATGTACATGCAGTGAGCAGAAATAACTGTGCGATGATGTGACCAGCTTACACGCAATCGGTTTACTGCCGCTTATCCATCATTGTTTATCGTCATCGTAAACAGCTCCAATCAGCTCCGCTGGATGAAAACTGTATTTCAGCGCTGGAGTCTTTGCCAGGTGTAAAGATAAACGGATCCATTGCAGTGATGAAACTCATAATTTTAGACATGCCCAATTGCATTGCTCTGAACGCAATACGCATCCAATGTAAATATTTCATCAATTACAAATTTAATGTAATAATAACTGAAGGAATTCAAATGATTTAATCACAAGGTAAGCCCTTAGTTTCTCTGAGATTGTTTATAAAGATTCTCATAAGCACAAGACATAAATATTGTTTTATATAATACACTGATTACTGCAGTTTCTCTTTATTGAATACCAGTGACTTATTAAACATCTTACCAGTAAATCCATTCTACTGTATTATTAAAGTATTATTTAATGGTTCATCGTAATAATACAAAGACGTATAAACATTGTATTTAAGTGAGCAATGGCATTATATTAAACCACACAAATCTGGGTGATTTTTTTTTTCAGCTCTCTGTGACAGACAGGACTATCTTGCTGGAGTGACAAACGCATATACACTCAGGGATAATTTATTCTTAATCAAACGCATGTAAACCTTGGTATTCCTCCCTTTGAATGTTCCTGTTTATTGGCCGTCGTTAGCTGGCCGTTCTGAAGGGAAGCCAGACCCAGGCGGTGATCTGAATGGAGATATCCTGGCCTCAGGGTTGATGATGTGCGGCATGGATAAAGCAGTTTTACGGACAGGTCTAAAACATGCTCAACTGTTAGCTTTAAATCAGGAGAGCTGGAAACACCTGTACATGGAACTCACTGACGTATATTTGGATTGATATCATCTAAAAATGCTTCTGCTAGCTTCAGCTAGAAGCTATGAAAGCAATCATGCAGTGCAGATATTCTATGGAATGGTGCAGCAATAACAAAAATCCACTGAACTGTCAATCAAAGAGTGATTAGTCTGTGTAGGAGCTGGACACAGGCAGAGACAGCCCTATGACTATACGCATATTTCATAAAAGCTTATGGCAGTAAATCCCAATAGGAATACGGTGTGTGTCACTTGGTGTGTCATGGCCGAGTCACTTTTTGCATCAGTGTTGATGTAACATTCAACCTATGCCTTTAGATTTTGGGGGGGAAAAAATATATGAATGTTTATGGAGCACTTAATGAAGCTTGTATGTACTGTCTGGCAAGAGTTAATCAGTTCTTATGTGCTCATGTGGAACATGTAACACAGGGCTGCCAACTGCTTAAAATGTATTAGTGATTTATTTATTTATTTCCATCAGTTGAATTATTTGGTATATTAATGGGGAAACATTAAACTAATTTCATAAATACTGATATAAATATCCCTGAAATGCTAGCTGCAGGACTGATTCTAACCCCCGTCTTCGGCCATGTTAATCATTTGGTCGTTTGATGCAATCCAGACTGCAGCTGAGTTAGTGGAGTGCTTTTATTTTTTACTCCCTCGGTGCTGTTTGACTGGAAACCCAGAGTTATTTGCTTAATGCTACATGTCGCCAGTCTAGCTGAGTCAGAGGGACTGGATACTTTCCCATCAGCATTTTTACACCGCCCTGTCATCACCTGAGGTACTGTGGCAGATTCAGGAAACGAGCGAGAGGTATGGAGCTTCAGACAGAGGAATGGCTCCACATTCTGGGCAAGAGAGGGGGGGGGGGGTGTAGCCCCCACACATGAAGAGGTTGAACCCTGGTTCAAAGGGCAATATATGATTTAGAGGGGCAAACGGGGGTACAAGGATGGTAGCAGTTTAGCATGCATTTTTTACTTAAACATACGCACTGATAAAGATGACCGTTTAGATGTAACTCCTAACCTTTAGCGCATTTAGGGGCAGATGCTATTGGTACTGTTCTTATGGGACGTTTAGCATGCAGGCTACTCTTTGCATTAGCATAGAAAGTGGAGCAGGGAGGTTGTTGTGCAGTTTGTGAGGACAAATGCTCATAGTTCTGAGGTTGTTTTTTCTCCCCTCTCTATTTGGGGAAAACTCGTCCTTAGCGTGGCCAAACAGGCTGAACAATAAATCGCAGAAGCCGCTAACCTTCTCCGTAGCTGTCCGCTCTTTTTGTTTTTATCACTTCGGGTCTCAGCTGACCCGCTCCGAGGTCCACCGTGCACCAGTCCGGACCTTTCCGTGCGGTCGTATCCATCAAGCCGACGAGCATCCGTCAGCCGACCGCGGCGATCGATCGGTGAGCTCATTCTCACGCATACCCAATGCTCTGCGCTCTAGGTGAGCGCCAGGAGAAGCACCTCATTTTAGCTCTTTAGCCCCGAGCTACTGCTGTGATTCTCCAGCGATCTTGCCCCGCGTTATTAAAGTTGCATTAAGATGGATACCGCGGGATCCACATCTTCGGGGTGTAAGAGTAAAAAAAAAAGCATTGTGTGTGTTACGATTAACAGCGCATGCTTTGCTTGAAGGGTATTGGTTATTTTGCTAAGTAAATAACTTCAATTTTCTCTGCATAACCTTATCTGTCTTGTAAAAGGTCAGTTTGGAGTTGCAGTACCTCTTTCTGCCAGGTGGTGCCACTCCAATGTCAGTGATAACACGAATCTGTCACTGTTTAGGTAAGCGCTCCGCAAGTTAGACAAAGAAGAAGAATTATACTTTATTCATCAAAAAAAGAAAAGAAAATACAGTGTAACAGTGACAGCCAGATATCTCATACAGGATAAATTCTTCATCAAATTTAAGTTACTACTTCATTTATTTCATCTTATGGAAGGAAATATGGTTTTTCTTGTGTTTAAAAAAGAATCATATTTAAGTAATATACAAGTTACAGTATAGAATGGCAATACAGTATTGGATTTAATATCTTGGTGAAAAATTAATGTGTTTATTCAGATTCAGATGTTTGCTGATTCTAATATTGGAACATAAAGTAAGCCAAACCGGTAGCTACAATAAAAAGCAATGACAGCGATGGAAGCACTAAAATTGCTTTATTTTGTCAGTTTAACCAAACTCGACAATATAACATTTATGCTTGCATTACACATTTACCTCTGTTTAACATTTCTGAGTTTTCTGATGAGGGCATCTTACTTTGTATCTTGATAAAGGTGTATCTAAACTGGAAAGCAAGACACAACATGTGATATAGAAAATGTGGCACATTTTGAAAATTCAGACGCTCCTTTCCTGCTTGCTGGATAACTGCAGCAGCACAAACACTGAAAGTCTTTGGAGACACACAGCTTTGAAACAGCAGTGTGTGTGAGAGATAAATCCTGCACATGCCCCAGCGCACACACAGCACTTGAGTGTCTGACTCCTCACCCTGGCCTGTAATCATTTTGAGGCCGTTTCAGATTGATGTGCTTTTTTAAAACCACATAATTTCCCTCCCACAGCCAGTTTCAGTTTCATGACCTGCTGTAGTGTGGGGGGGTGGGGGGTGGGGGCTCTGGAATGTCAGGAGGTGGTGAAGCAGCACAGCTCACCGAGAGAGAGAGCAGGGCCTTCTGGGTACCTCCAGCCCAGACGCAGGTCCCTGACAGACCTCTGTGTGGATAGGGTCAAAGGTCAAGGGGCTGTGATGGATCCACAGCTCCTGAAGGTTGAGCAAGAGCCACCGTATCAGTGCCAATCATAAGAAGGCCACACACAGTGCATCCATTCTCTTTAAACACACGATCAGATCTGAGGAATCATAAATGTATTTCTGAGTAAGTACAGCTACAACGGCTGCTGATTATTAGTATAAGCAGCAGCAGTAGTAGCAGTAGCAGCAGTACTGGTAGTAGCAGTGGCAGTAGTAGTTTCATTTACTCTCTTATGTTTTGGGGACAATACATTTTATGACTGTTCCAAGCTAAAAGCTGGAATGCGCTAGATCCCATAGCAGTGCTGTTGTAGTAGAAGCCACATCGGCAGATGTTGCAGCAGGAGTGGAAGTCATGTGACCTGTCCCTGTGGAATCATGTGACCTCAGATTGAGCTTCCCTCTTTTTGCCAAAAGCAGTCAAATTAAGAAGTGTCTTTCACTTTGTGTTAGATGATTACGAGTCCTTCCCCGGGGCCATGGCTCAGATTCCGCAGATGGGAAACAATTTCAGGTCCCCTAGATTACAGACAGTAAATTACACCAGTCATAAATGCGTCCGTTCGAACAGAATTCATTTATTTTTTGTTTATTTTATGTGCTGTATTTAGAGTCATTTAAATCCCTTTATTTCATCTATGTCATTTTACTGGTTGTCTTTGTTACATCATTATTTGGATATAGTTATGTATAACTTACTAGCCTGCAGTATTTGAGAAGAAATAGACAACATGGTTGTGACCGAGATTGTTT